>NC_092576.1:10256110-10541110 GCF_037975245.1 Apostichopus japonicus | reverse complement strand
AATGATGGAATTTATAGAACCATTTTTCATCTAAGTCTCATTAAAGAAATCAAAATTGTTCAAATAGGGTGGCTTCCTCCCCACAACGAATGTCACGAGTATTTCATTTCATTTCATTTCATTTATTTGTTTCCACATTCAAAATATATAACACAAAAATAGAAGAAAATGTATGTGACATGTGGAGGAGGTCTGAGAAAGCCGACGCCCTAACGAGGCAGACCCCCCGTACAAAGACAATAAGAAAAGGGAAAAAATGAACAATGCATGCAATAAAACAAAAGTTGCACACACAAATAAACCATGTCACTGTACTTACATTACATAAGATAACATTACACAATTGAAAGAATTATCATATATGTAATGACAAAAAGAAAAAAGGAAAAGGAAAAATCCAAAAAATATGTAGTACCTTAGCCAACTTAAACTATTCAGTATTTGGATAATAGTAAATTCTTCAGATTTTTAGAAAAGATTGCAAGTGATGGGACATTTTTAACCGTGTTATCAAGATAATTCCATAACTGGGTACCTGAGAAACTGAAAGATTTTTTTTGAATGTTAGAGCGGATACTATACAAATGTAAATTACTCGAGTGTCTTGTAAAATGGTCATGTATGTCTGAGTTTAAGCTAAAGTGTCTGAATAGCAGGGAGGGCAGAAGGTTATTGTTAACTTTATACATGAACATACCTAGTTGAAATCTATGAATGTCAGACAAGGGTAGAATTTTTAAATCTTTAAAGAGGTGCGAAGTGTGAGCTCTATAGTCCGACAGTGTGATTATACGAATAGCTTTTTTTTTCTGAAGCATAAACAAGCGATTAAGGTAAGTGGGATGAGTATTACCCCATACAATATTACAGTAAGATAGGTGCGAGTAGATAAGAGCGTAATGAGAACATTCTTTGGTACAAAATGACTTATTTTGTGCCTCAATCTAAACATTTGAATTCGTACAGACGATAAGGCACGTATGACGTCATGAAAAGTAATATCATTACAGGTGTTAATTATACTGAGCTTTCCTGACACTTATAATGGGTGTAAATTTGGTTTGCAATCTAATTCATATCAAGGAGTCCTGCTACACGCCTGCTCTTTCTTTTATTCAACTTAGTAGTCTACCTTTTAGGTGCGTCTTTCTGTAATTCTTCAACAGATTTGAAGCCTCCAAAAGTCGAAGCTCGTCCAACCAGTCGATAAGTACGTTAACCTTTCGTTCGTTGAGCAGGTCATGACCTTGTAAAGCAGTGAATAATTCTATAGCGTTGGTTATCAGCTCTCTCCTGGCAGGACTTATATCTTCACACAGGAAAGCCAAATCCTGGACATTTTTCTCCCTCAAGACATCGGATACTTTCAGAAGAGTGAGCCTGAACGGCGACGTAGAACTTGATTACGTCATATCGAAGAAAAATTGTCCCTATTACTGCAATTAAACAAAGCAACCCACCATAATGAGTTGCGTGACAAATGAAATGGCACTCTCCAAAAAGTTACAAATAATTCCTATCATTGTCAAGTACTTTGAATGATTTCATTTGATTGATGAAGTTAACTTTTCTCGTGCCTTTCCCGCACGTTTTGTCTGTTTACTTGTTTGTTATATTTCTGTTTAAACAAGGTTAAGGAAGTTAGTTTGTCTGTCTATTAGTTTCTAGAAGCATCGATAATTTACGAAGATAGCTAAAAATTATGTTTTCATATTTTTATTTTTTTAAACAAAGAACAGTAATCTTTAGGTGTGAACGTATAGGATATATACTTGGGTAAGGTTTGAAATTGTTAATTAAAAAACATTACCTGTTAACACGGAATGGAGTCTTCATATAACGTAGATGAGGTTATAGAATATTTGAATATTAAAGATGTTATGGATGTTATGACGACAAAGAAAACCGTTGCAAGCTCAAATTGTGTGTACAAGACTCTCTAAAATTCCAAAAAAAAAGGGGGACGAGATGCAGTTTTGTCCGAAATGCTCAGACCATTTGAACATTAAATTGGATATTAACAACTGTATATCGATTTCCCGGACAATTGAAATGGTTGTACAGCTTGCTACTAATCTGTTAGGTAATATATCACGTAAAGCCACTCTTACCTTGAATGCTGGCTACTTGACAAGTTAAACGACCACTCAGATATGTTTACAGGCTGCGTCCAATTTACGTACACTAAGGCAGTTAGTAGATAGCAGTATACCATTTACGCATGGTATAAGGTGTGGCCATACTACCACAACAAACAGCGTACAGTACTTTGATATGGCATACAGTGAGAGCTATGTGCACCAAAGGAACACACTATATAGACGTGCAAGCGAAGAATGAAGTAGTCACCCTGGCACGCCATATATGTTCATGGGGGTCATGGGGACGGGTGATATCAAATAAGTTTGGAATACGTTAAC
This sequence comes from Apostichopus japonicus, assembly GCF_037975245.1. NCBI lineage: Eukaryota > Metazoa > Echinodermata > Holothuroidea > Aspidochirotida > Stichopodidae > Apostichopus > Apostichopus japonicus. The sequence continues at coordinate 10,538,690 of NC_092576.1, read as the reverse complement.
AACTTAACCACTCATGCGACAAGGTCATATCGTGTTCATTGTTTCCTTTATTTTTTGCAACTCAGTGTTCAAAGCAACTAACAAACATCGTACTTGCACATTGTACTAAATTGCATATAGGCCTATATATATATTTATATATATATATATATATATATATATATATATATATATATATATATATATATATATATATATATATATATATATCATTTGTTGATACCTTAGCTATTTCACTTTTAAGAGACAAACAACTTCAATGATTTACAAGAACATGATTTTTTTTTCTCCAAAGTCAATAAATTTATACATCTCTAAATCCAAAATTTAGTTCTACCCCTTGCACGACGTGTGCCATGATATTATACGGAATACATCTCTACTAATTTTGAAAAACTTACTCTGAAACGTTTTTATATTATTTTATTCTTCCCATTGGAAATTATGTTCTCTGAATGTAATAATCTTATATACCTTGTTAGAGCTCTGCATTAGACATGTTAAATCATGGAATATAATCAATAAGCTGATGTTTAACGATTCTAAGACAGGAGTCCTTCACATTTCTTCTAAATTTATGAACGGTCCCTCATTCCCTAGAATTTCGATTGAGGACACTTCCGTTGATATAACCAGTAACGCAACGAACCTTGGTATATCATCATAGATAGTAACCTCCTAATGGAGGATCATATGAAAACCATCGTCTCCGCTGCCTCCTTTGTCATTTACAAGATTGGAAAACTGAGCAGATATCTCGATAGTAAGTCCACCCAACAACTTGTTCACGCATTTGTAACATCACGTCTAGACTACTGTAACAGTCTCTTTTATGGCATTCCGTCAAGTGAAATATCGAAGTTGCAGCCAGTATAAAATTCTGCCGCCAGATTAGTAACGACGTCCAAGAAGAATGAGCATATAACCCCCATCCTCCGTGAACTGCATATGCTACCAATACAACAACGTATCAATTATAAGATAGCACTGCTCACTTTCAAATCTCTAATTATTTATCTCCTGTCTACATTCGGAACTCATCACCAAATATGAACCAAGTCTTAGTTTACGCTCCTCATCATAACCCTTACTTTGCCATCCTTCTATATCCAAGACCAACTTCTACGGAGAGATCTTTCACAGTAGCTGCCCCAAGGTTTGGAACAGTCTTCCAGGAAATAACCGTTCTTTAACTAATCTTAATCATTTTAAAAGGGATTTGAAAACACATATTTTTAAATGTTTAATATGAACACTTTATACTTGTAATGAAATTTAAATATTTGCTCTTATGTCCTAATTATTCCTTTTTATTCTTTGTATTGCTATTTTTAGTTACCTGTGTGCAATTGTTTTTGTATTGTTTGATATCTTTTAGGTATTTAATTCTGTACAGCGCTCTGAGATTTTATGGGAAAGCGCTTAATAAATTGCACATGCTATTACTATTGTGATTATTATAATGATGATGATGATGATGATGATGATGATGATGATGATGATGATGATGATGATGATGATGATGATGATGATGATGATGATGATGATGATGATGATGATGATGATGATGATGATGATGATGATGATGATTACTATTATTATTATCATTATTATTATCATTACTAATACTATTATTATTAGTTGATAATTTAAAAACAGCCATCTGAACAAAGACAGTCACTTTGCTTATCTACTGGTATATCTAATTAGCTAACTTTAATATTTTTACTCGTAACGTTGCTTGCTTTTTTCATTTATTTTTATTTTTCTGGTGCTTTGAAAGTTGTTCCTAAAGTGCCGTTCTTTAAGACAAAGCTTCCCAGTTAAGTAATTATACATAAAGTAAGATCATGAATTCCTTTACTCTGCACTGCTATTGCTGATTTATTTTTTTCCTATATTTTCTAATGCTTTCAAAGTAGTTCCTTTAATGCCGTTTAGCGGGCAACGTTAGAAGTTATATCCGTTGGTACCTAACTATTTTTAACAATGTAACCACAATATAACCAATTTACATGTAGGGGTTACTTTGTTTCCAAATACATAAGAAAAAAAGAGTAGTTCTCTTCCGTTGACACCCCCGGCTTTCAAAGAATCACATTAATTGTGGAAAGTGTTATTTTGGTTCGTCAACTCGTGTTTATCATTTACGTTAATTATTACATCCAATAGAGTGTTCTGTTGTCCTCCCAACTTTTGCTGTAAAGTAATCGTTTTCCCCAAAAGTTGTAGTCTTGGATCCAGGAATGTTCTCCACATCGATAACAGCTGCCGAACCAATGTGGTCCATAAGGATCAAATGACTTCCTAATCGGAGAGCGTTTATGCTGCTCAAATTTGTCCACTACCTTGCATGCACCTTGTTGGAAAACTGGAAATCTGTCATTAAATGATTGTTGTTGTACTGTTCCGATGTTCCGCCAATCGAAGTACGAGTTATACAAACTCTCGTTTCGACCTACCACCAGGATATAATTTGCTAATTCCTCCATGGATTTGTAATCGTCCGCGTGTATATAAGAATGAGGTGGCATATATTTATCATATTCTTCCTTAGTTCCACCTAGTACGATAGGGACAGACTCCCATGTCTGTAGGGCATTCCAAACCTTCTCAGACAGATATTCGCTACAACAACTATTCTCTAAACTCACATGAAATTTATATTTCTTCAACACACCTTTGGCGATGTCTCTATTTCTCGAGATCGTGGCATTCCCACATACCCCATACATGTCAATAGGAATAAATTTGTTAAGGTCCTTTACAAATTTGGTCCTATCCCATACTAATCCTTCACAGTGTCGCGACGAAACCCAAGAGGCAAATTTTGGCTTTATTTGATACCAATTTATACCTCTGGTGTTTGAACGTGGCTTATCGTGCGGGGTGTACCAACCATAAGCACCATGTATATCAGACGTTGAGTGGAAAGTGAAAGACCAATTATAAGTATTGTATCTGTAGACTTTTGGCGGCAAAAAGTCTGGTATAATAGCAGCAGGCTCCTGTGTTGCTAATATCCATACTTGTCCAGGACTACGATAGTGGTGTAAGGCTTCCCATTCTTCAAGTTCCATTGGTCCAGTAGTAAAAAACACCGCGTCGGCCCCGATTATTCCAGACGCGTTCGTAGTGAAACGAACGGTCACACCAGCCGAATATTGTCTACAGATATAATGGCATGGGAACACAACAAAATGCCACCCTGGTTTCTTCTTAAAAGCAACAAAATCGTATTCCACCTTGACGTTAAAATAAATACTGGACTTTCCTGCATAATATTGAAAATTATTTGCCTGTCGTCTGACAAAGAGAACAACAGGGTGGGTTTTGTCATTTATTAAATCGTATTTCCAGACGGTTAATGCAGTGGTGCACAAAAGAATTACTAAAATGCTTCTTTTTTTTGTTGAAGTGCAACTTATCTATGAATAGTAATGTCGTCTTCATTGATGATGATTTATGCTGATATTTTATCTCCGAAAGGTCTACGGGAACACGTATGAGAAGCTGTGAAAGAGAAGAATATATAATGTTATGTTATGTAATGTGATGTGATGTAACCAGTATACTATTCGAATGTGGCTTGTATGCATAGCGTTACGTTTTCGACCGCCCGGTTGTCATCTAAGGTATTAGTTTATGCTTTGTATATCTAAGTGTTGTAAATGACTTACATTCACAATATATTTCACCCTTAGTCTGTGCCTGTGTAACTACTTAATTAGTTAACTAAAATTCGTTTGCATTTTTATTTCCAAATCGATATTTATCTCATTGCTCCCATTGGGCGGACGAGATATTGTAGTTCCTTTGCTAGTTGGGTCTTATACAGCTATTTCAGTTGCCAGAGCAACAATTGCCATGGTGATAGATACTTTTCCCGAGTAGCTACTCTAGAGGAGGGGGTGGGGGGGGGGAGTCCATGACTGACTGAGGGCCAAATCGTGTCCGTGTGCATGTTGGGGTGTATGTGGGTCCAATTTCTGTCAACAAATCCACTTAATCGGTTTGGCCTATTTTCTTCCAACTAGAGCAGGGGTGGCAACCTTCGGCCCGCGGGCCACATGTAGCCCGCCATTATTTTTTTGCGGCCCGTGAGATGTCTCAAGAAAAACAAAAAAATCAATCTATTTTACATCACAAGAAAACGAGCTAGCTGCTTAGAATTTGTCGGCACTATTGATGCTGTCAGGTAGGCCTATTATCCCCATTAATTATCAACTAAAGTACTGTATTGGCATTATGTTTTTGTGAATACAGATTAAATACACACACCTATTGCTTGAAAGTCTTCGGAATCAAAGGTTTGAAATTAACAGCAGGTCGTTAGTTAGTTGCGGCCCAGTCAATTGTTCACCCCTTATATCTGGTCCATACATTCAAACAGGTTGCCCACCCATGAACTAGACATATTGTAATGAAAGTAGGAATTTGAGAGCAACAACTTATTTAGGATCGTACCAGTTACATTTTGGGATTTCCCCCTCTCTCTCCCCGCTTGTTTTAATGATGCTTAATCGATACTTAAACCCCATCACGATTTAATGCAAGTTATTAGCTTGATAAGCCAAGTTAGCGCCAACCCAAACAATGAAGTAAAAGTTTTGAAGTTACCTATTTCCCAAGTACATTTATCTGACTGAAATATTACATATTAAACATCATGAAACATGCTCGGGCAAAAAGTATTGAGAACCAAATGGAATGATCAATTACTTCCTCGTTATTCTTTTGTAATTAAAAAAGAATGAATTGATCATATTTGCCTTTTTTTTGTCACTACGTTTTTCCTCTGTAAATTGAATGCTCTGCGGTCAGAACAGACTGTTATATTATAAGATGAAAAGACCACCCACTTTGATAACTATATGGCTGACTACCTTGCTACATAGCTGAAAACACCTTTACCCCTAAACAGGACCACCAAATCACCATCTGCCAATCAAGCAATTATTGATATCATATTGGATGCAGGAAATGACAAAATATTATCATAACATTATACCATCAACAAAATCAAGTTAAAATTGACAGACTTTATAGATATATAATCTAACCACACTTGTTAAAATACAGTGAACTTACCACGAATCTGTCAACCTAGCGATTGGCAGGATGGATTCACACTGGAAGGAATGGGGGGGGGGGGGTTTGTAATATCCACATTTTTCTTCTAACCAGACTTTGTCATCTTTATGACTTGGGGAAAGACCAGGGAATACTTTATACAGCGTCCTCAAAATATGAGGAAATTGCTATAAGACATGAATAAATTCCTATACAAATTGTATATAAAAAAGGTTTACATATATATGCAGTTTTGTATGAAGAAGGAACCATAGCATTTACTACAATGTACAGAAGGTTACATACAGTAATTGGTGACATCCAATTAACAACACTTTATTTGGTGCCATACTTTAAGATATAAATATTGTCTTTCGAAGTTTGAATTATGATGTATTTATGAATATATGTTATTGTGTAGCGCCCAGGAAATGTTGAGGAAAAAAAAAGTCAAATTTGGAGCGCAATTTTCAAGTATCTGTCCTGACCTCTACTCTCAAAATTATATTTTCATACTTGGTGACAGCACTATTTACTACTAAACAAATTAATATACATGTGTGTGTGTTTAAACTATTAAATGCATTGAAGACTCGCCCAAACCGCGTGTGGCAATCTGAAAAAGTTAACTTTCCATTGCTTGCAAGTGAAGTTTTCTGCTTGTCGCTACAAAATGCAGACTGTAATGAAATGTGATACCATGTTATCTTTTATCTAGACCTGAGATGTCCATCGCTGCTATGTACACTGTGTTGTGGGTATTGGCCGTAGCTGTATGTATTGACCGTACACTAGTGTCTAATTACCGACGGTAGCAAGCTGTGTGTGTATTTTCTGGGATAGATGGTGGTGTCTAACACTTCTGTTACACCTCATTCGAAACTTGGTCAGATTACCGGCATGAGACGTTTTTTTTTGTGCGCGAGTCTTTACACCCTTTAAGAAAACTTTACCGCTGAGATCATCAACCCACTTTGTATTTTCACCACCAATGACTCAGGTATAAACTATTAAAAAACATATAGCCTATAATAAAAAAAAACAGTAGTATGAGTAGAGAAACAAAAGGGCAATTATTGAGCAATGACATTTCAAAGTTGACAAAATGGCTTACTGTCTACACGACTTGGAACCCTGATAAGTATCTCACAAACAGCTCTAGCATGCATGAGTTTCAATAGATATATTTGTGTGTAGTCGTTCATTACAAAGATGTTTTATATAAAAGTTATGAGCTTGGAGAGATGGTTGGATTGCTACTCTTTAAATAGGCTTTGAACACTTGCTTCTTTGTGATACTGTTTTATGGTGCATTGAAGGACTAATAAAAACTAAGTCTAAGTGGTATAGAAAATGAAATCACTTGCTCCTTGATCAGGCTACATACTTGAACCTCTGAAACTACAGCTTTCAGCTCAGGTTTCTCGTATACACAGTATGTCAATGTGCAAGGTTTATTAAATTGCATAACTATACACAATACGTGTTATTGATAGTTATGTGTGATTGATAAACAAGCTCTGTCAAAATAAAAATAAAAGAAGGGCGGGGCTGGGGAGGGGTGTTACAATATTGCTTGCTCCCTTCTAAAGATTATCCAATTCTATAAGGAATTATAGAATTAAGCAAATTTCTATCAAATTCCTCCACATGGACAAACAAACTGTCGAAAATAAGAATTGTTTTCCCAACAAAAGTAAAACTACAATGGAAATCATCAGAGATACGGTAGCCATACAATATGACGGACTCAGTCTCTAGACGTTACTTGCTTATATGTATAAATATATCTTTTACTTTACAGCTTACCGATTCAACTTAGCAAAAGGTCTAGGCTTGAGCTCCGACTGTTGGGGCTGACTGTCGCCTTTATTTGTGTTTTTTTTTTTTCTACAAAATGAACCAACTATACTGTTGATACAATGTATTGTACAGAACATTGAACTAGTTTGTCTCAGATCTGTACTGAGAAGTATGAGAATGAAGGGATTCAATTGTACACTTCATTATATAGTTAACTGCGCACAGTTCACATCATGTAACAAGACTGAAAATATAAACCTTTTATCATGATTAAACCTGATAGTCCCTTCACAAGTTTCCTGTTGTACAATTAATAAAACAAGAGCATCAATGATGCAGTATCTCAATACTGGAAGTTTTAATTTTGATTCCTAATTTCAAATCTTTGCTCTTCTCTACAATTATCAATATCAATCATGGTACAACAAATATATAACTTGCATTTTTGCTACTTTGCCACGAATAGTCTCTGCAGGTTACACTTTATCCTGCTAGTCTTGCCTTTAGCACTCATTGCCTGTTAGTCGAAAGAACGACGTTGCAGGGTTTAGTAATGTCATAGAATATTTAAGAACTTGTTTTTCATGTGGTATCCTTCATCTTAGGTCAGTCTCTGTTGGACTTTTTGGTCATATAGTTTGATGTCAATGACAACAGCCAAATTAGAAGAGGCGAACAACTCGACCATATTCTTGATGCCTGCCTTGAGAGCTACAGTAGGCCTATTGACCTACTTTATGTTACTGTAGACTGTAGTGGTGACTACCATCAAAACTGTGTCCACTTCTAGATATCAAAACAACCCACGTTTTTCCATCTCAATTTTTCGGACATGAAGATTTCATGGATTTATGACTTGGAAAAAATAATGTAAAAGAAGATTACAAGTTTTTATATGCAAGTGATGGGTGGCCTCCTCTTCCCCTAATAGCCACCTCAGTTCCTCTCCATTTTGTTATTTTATTTTAATTCTTTGTACATTTGATGTCAAACATTACAGGTTCAAAAGAAAGCTAAACATACTTCTTATAACCTTATACATCTTAGGCCTATATCCTTATAAATAAAACATAACCTTATACAATTTTTATAGTCTTATCAAAGTTGTGATGCTATGGCCGGCTCCTCTTTTATACGTACCCATCAAACAAACTTACCCTGGTCCTTCCTAGGAAAAGCTGTCTGAACACCAGTACAATGCTAATGTGGCTATCACTGAAAGCCTAATAGGCCTAGTGGCCTATATATATATATATATTTAAATTGCACTAGGCCTACAGTAAGTAGCCTTCAGAAATACAAGAATGTGTATACGTAATTATACAAAATACATGAAGGGCAATCAAACAAACTTATCATGGCCCTTGCTCTGAAAAGCTACCTGAACACCATTATAGTGTTCAACCGATTATGCATAACAGAAAATACCGATTACTGATTATTTTTTTCATAATCGTACCGATTCCGATTATTTGAAAATGAGAAAATATCCCGTTTATACGAAATCGGCAATAAAGTTTGACAGAAACAATTATTGTTGTGATTTTCCCCAGTTTCCTTTTGCTTCGTTGTTATACATTTAAATTTCCAAAATACGGAGATATGACATCCTACCTAGTCAGCACTGTGCTAAGCGAATGGCCTAACCACCTCGACGTGAATGTCACCTGTTAATGGCTTGAAATGGGCTACGAATAGTTACTCAAAATATCCATCTCAAAAAGTATCTCAGACAAACCATCCATCTGCAATCTTTATCAAAGTGTAAATTTTAATGACATATTGCCTTCATTCCGACATTATTTTGTACTTATTTTCAGTATTATACCGTTTATGAACAAATAGAAATGTTACGAACTTGAAGTTAAACATACCTATTCGTTACCTATATAACTCCATTCAGGTTCAATTAGAATGTGTAAGCTTAGGCCAATCAAACTGAAAAGCAAATTGTACCATCGTAACTTGTTTAAAATTACTCTAAAATGTAATACCAGATTGATGGAAAGAAATAATAACAACTAGAAACTACTCCAATATAAAATATAACATTCCTTCTATAAGACATATCACTTACATTACCTTCCAAACAAATGCCGATTTCCAGCAAATTGAAAGTTGTAAACTAAGCTACGCATTTTTTTTTTTTTTTTTTTTGCAAACCGATGGTTAGGCTACATTTCCCATTGACTTAGTGTGGTTGTTAGGCTAACATGTGCAGTTTCCGTTGATATTTTTAGTTTTTATTTGCGACACAACTAGAGCGAATAAACAGATGTCAAGTTTAGATTTCCATGCAGTTGATTTAGTGTGAAGTAAGGCTACTATGTGGTCGGAGATTTGTGAGGATTTTAGGCTATTTTCGCTGGTACTGCAGGCCGTAATTTACCACGGGAAGTTCCCGGTGATTGTGCGCGACCCTCTCGCACTGCTTCAAATTTTGATGCGGGGTGAGAAAACTGTTTGCGCGATTCGCGATGCAACTGCAATTCCTAGCTAAAGCAAACGCATGTCACAATTAATTTGACACAGACACCGGATATAAAGAGGGCGATTTTTTTATATTTCATTTTTCTTTTTCGCACTCGTAATTGTGCTTTAGGAGGGCTTTTTAGCACTTGCGAGGGCGAATCGCCCGTTGCCCCCGCTTATTTCCTACCCTGTCCAGCACATTCCTGAATTCGCGAAATTGCTATTGCTGCTATGCTTACTGTGCCAAGAAATATGCAGCCAATAACCACGAAGGAAGCAAAATCGGCGACCCTGGCAGCCTAATTTGATGAAAGTATACACTGTGAAAGACGTATAGGGGGTGCCTTTTTTTTTAATATTTCGTAGTAAAAGAACAAACCTAATTCATCAGTTGATATTTTCAACTTCCATATGTTTTTGAATAATGATATTTTCACCTTCCATATGTTTTTGAATAATCGGTATGACATAACTGGTATTCCACGTAATTTTTACCGATTCCGATTATGTACCGATTATGCAATATTCGTACCGATTCCGATTCCGATTAGGTTAATCGGTTGAACACTACACCAGTACTATCCTTAAATGGATGTTACGTAGAATTCAGCAGTACAGAATGTAATTAGCATGCAATACACTAACACCTCGCGTACCTAACTACAGAACAGAAAATATGTTCGCGAGGGTAGCCATTTTCGTATATCTAACATGTAGCTGTTATGAGTCATAGCAAATCTGCGACAAAACAGACTTGGGGGCGGGGCTTAATCATCAAAAACGGACCTTTTTACTAAAAGTAGGGGCGGCAGCTCAGTGTTGTTTTAAGAAAGAAAAATCAGTTTTAAGAAAGAAAAATCATTTAAACATCAAATAAAGCAAATAAAAGCCATTAAATGTCATATACATGTAGTAAAATTCTTATTAATACCTACCTGTAAACAACAAATGGAAGTTTAAAATTTTAATAAAATATATAATACATAGGACCCTATCTTAGACGATACCACTGTTGAAAGACAGTTCTATTCTATTCTCTTTCATAAAACATAAGTTTTGGAGCGTGTGCAAAACAGGTCTGTCAAAGTGTGTTTTCAGTCCAAATTGGCCCGATTTGGACATAAATCGGTGAAAAAGTCACAGAATGAGATACAATTCTGGAATAAAAAATAGTAACTTTTGTTGGTCTATATGATATATTCTTGCTCTGGAAATTCCAGAGAAAAAGAACTTTGTTTGAAGACGCTGAAAAATTTTTAAGAGAAGAGAAAGTCCCACTTACTGTTATAATATCTCTATACATGTAATGTATTGAGATAAAAAAAACTGATTACCGACCTCATTGATTACCGACCTCATTAAAATTCCAAGTACATGCTTGTACATGGCTCAAGTTCAATATATATTGCTTATCAAGGCCAACAAAAGGTGATATTATTTAAACGGTTGGGCCTATTTTCTTCAATAGTCTCCTGAAACGTAAGATACTACTGTGATGCTTTTTGAGAAATTTTAATAAGTGTATTTTTGAATACATACGACAGTACGATTGGTAGAAATAGTAAGATCTGGATATATTATAATTTTGCATAGATTAACTATGTGTTTCGTCTGTTATATCTCTTCGGACATTTGGTACAGAGTTGTACGTCTAAAGCACAAACTAACTTGTGTGTTAGGAAGAATATCTGTTTCTCATATCTCTCCTAACAAGTTAAAATTGAAACGAATTCAATTCAGACAAAAACAGATGGGACTTCCAGTGAATTGTGTAAACAATGTCTTGCTAACAAGTAAAGTACGTTTTCCTTTGTATATCAGTTTTAGCATTCTATTAAAGTTATTAAAGCTTCAATCACCACCTCGGCCGTCCCTGTTTGTTTTCTCAGCAGGGAACGCTTTCATGCATGGTACAAACGACCCCTACAGCTAATATGCATCATTGTTAGTCTGGAATACAACACTTTTGTGTATCGACCATCTATACATGGAGTGTAATCAGATAATAGGACTGGTTATGGAGCTTGTAATTATTAACGGTTGATCGAGCAGACAAACGAGAACAAAAATTCAGTTATAGAACTTTGTCTTATGTGTTTTACAAAAATCGTTAAACATGTAAAAAGAATCCATTCCCACTACGAATAGACTGTTTTGTAGTTGATATGTGTAAAGCGAGTTGCTGTCGAATCACGCGAACTGCTTAAATACGGACATGAAAACTGTTCCATTAGCTGAACCAACCATGTTTTGGTTTTTCCAGAACCTCTCGAAGCCTGATTTAGATAATTTTAGATGGACACGTCTATATATATATATATATATATATATATTTTATATATATATATATATATATATATATATATATTATATATATTATACTTGCATTACGGTGTGGGTAGCATGTAATATCAGCTTGGAATAAGATTCAAAACCCACCTAAAATATCCACAAATGAATCCTGAATACAAATTTGGCACGTAAGTCATTTATTAGTCTATGTTAGAACCGATGACGTCATATCCAATCGAATTTATCCTTTCTCACATTCACACCTGTTACATTTGACGTTGATCATGTTATTAAGGATCACAGTACTATTCTCTACCTAGAGATTAAATGATATGAAATCAGTAAAACATATTTTTTCTAGGCAGTACAGATGTTCTTTGAATGAAGGATTTTATCATACATTTAACGTACATGTTTCAGTTGGTTGTGACATTATGATAAGAAAATAGACCATGGCCACAACAGGTATCAAAATATAAACAAATAGAATTGTAGTCTACATCAACATAGGGAAAAATCACTGCATAAATGTTAGTCATTTAATAATAAATCAATAGATATAATTCGATTATCTCATCCTTTAACATTACGTATAATCTATCTATCTATCTATCTATCTATCTATCTATCTATCTATCTATCTATCTATCTATCTATCTATCTATCTATCTATCTATCTATCTATCTATCTATCTATCTATCTATCTATCTATCTATCTATCTATCTATCTATCTATCTATCTATCTATCTATCTATCTATCTATCTATCTATCTATCTATCTATCTATCTATCTATCTATCTATCTATCTATCTATCTATCTATCTATCTATCTATCTATCTATCTATCTATCTATCTATCTATCTATCTATCTATCTATCTATCTATCTATCTATCTATCTATCTATCTATCTATCTATCTATCTATCTATCTATCTATCTATCTATCTATCTATCTATCTATCTATCTATCTATCTATCTATCTATCTATCTATCTATCTATCTATCTATCTATCTATCTATCTATCTATCTATCTATCTATCTATCTATCTATCTATCTATCTATCTATCTATCTATCTATCTATCTATCTATCTATCTATCTATCTATCTATCTATCTATCTATCTATCTATCTATCTATCTATCTATCTATCTATCTATCTATCTATCTATCTATCTATCTATCTATCTATCTATCTATCTATCTATCTATCTATCTATCTATCTATCTATCTATCTATCTATCTATCTATCTATCTATCTATCTATCTATCTATCTATCTATCTATCTATCTATATATCTATCTATCTATCTATCTATCTATCTATCTATCTATCTATCTATCTATCTATCTATCTATCTATCTATCTATCTATCTATCTATCTATCTATCTATCTATCTATCTATCTATCTATCTATCTGTCTATCTGTCTATCTGTCTATCTGTCTATCTGTCTATCTGTCTATCTGTCTATCTGTCTATCTGTCTATCTGTCTATCTGTCTATCTGTCTATCTATCTGTCTATCTGTCTATCTGTCTATCTGTCTATCTGTCTATCTGTCTATCTGTCTATCTGTCTATCTGTCTATCTGTCTATCTGTCTATCTGTCCGTCTGTCTGTCCGTCCGTCTGTCCGTCTGTCTGTCTGTCTGTCTGTCTGTCTGTCTGTCTATCTATCTATGAATATGAATTGTCAATTGTCAACAACTCTGTAACTGGACGGCATACATTAATCTTGGAGTGACTCGAACTCGGAACCTTATTATTGAAAAGCAACGGCGTTTACCGCTGAGACAACACTCCCTTCATTACAGTGATATTTACCTACCGTTACTGCTAGTAGCTGACTAGTAACACTTCTTTTCAAGTAGTGCAGGATAGTTCCAAATTTAAATTATTGCAATCACTTTTTTTCTGGTAAATTGCAGCCTAGTTAAACCTGGTTGTACAATGTGCGATATTTGGAGGTTATTATAATCCGAATGAACAAATAGTGAACATACATGAACAAACATAAACACACGTGAACGTCTACGTGTTAAGATATGAGCTATACAACGACAAAATCAACATGAGTCATTGGAAAATTAGATTCTGTAAAAGGATGACGTCATCCGACAACCTTGTCTCGTCTGTAACGGTAGAAAATTATTAATGTTGGTTACATTATGTTATTTCTTATGGTAAGGCTGACATACACGAGTGAAGGAGTAAGAGGAGCAGAAGGTGGAGAGGGGAGAAAAGGAGGGGTGTAACAAGTTATCTCCGTCTTTCGGAAAGTAAATCTTAGAAGCTCACTGCTCATCAGATTACTGTGAACTGACATATTGGTCGATACGTGATACATACAGATTGTATATCTACCACACTATGATGTGAAACAATGTCGACAATGGACATAAACAACATGTGTTTGCAGGGAGAGGGGTTTTAGTTTCACTCTTGTTAATGAAAACCGAAACACAGAATATCCGCTTATTCATTATGCGTGATCACGTTTACACTATATTTTCCTCGACGGAACGTGTTTGATTAATTAAGAGAAGGAATCCTATATAACACACTCTTGTTAAGCTTTGATGTGAACATCGCATATCGATGCAATTAATGTTAGTTAATATTAATGACTATCATTCAATTTTGAAAATGAACGACGCCATTTGGTAATCAAATTTGAATATCAATGAGGTCACATTCATTGTATTCACAGCCTTCAGCTTTTGTTCTTTGTGAAGTATTTTGTAAGGAATGTTGTTAACGTGATTTATTCCCCTGTCGCAACAATCATAGTTAAAAATAGATTTTGGGAAAACGTAGAATGAGAATTTAACAGTTCATTTAAATCCCGTTCAAGAGATCAAGATCACTTAGTAAACACCTTCGTATTCGTGGTATCTGTTTGTAAATCTATGACAGTACATTTTAGAAGGTCGGAAAACAGTGTATTTGTTCGAATGTTCGACAAATGAAGGGGAGTTGCCTGATATATATATATATATATATATATATATATATATATATATATTTAACAGTAGTCTGTTTATCACAGGTAAGAACAAAATGGCAAATAAAAGCGTCCTAAGCAGATCTAAACATATAAGTTTATCTTTCTGGTGATAACACGCATCATTTACAACACGCTTCATCCTATTTTTTGAAATTTTTCATCCATCATGTCATCATGTGTTACCCCCCACCCCCACCCCTAAGAAAAAAATGGGAAACGTGGTTGTTATCCACATTTTTTAGGTAACACAATGTGATTGTAACAACCATAAAATGCTCGAACCTACATTTTTAAGGTAACACAGTGTGATTATAACAATCATAAAATGCTCGTACCAGTTCCGCGAAAATGTTGAGATCATCGTAAATTTCTGCACCAATGATTCCATGTGGATCTGGTTTGGCTATTGCGCAATGTAAATACAATAAAAAAAACCAGTTAAGTGTGTCGTTGAATATTTCACTTACCAAGGGCGTGCTAACAACTAACAAACGCAACAATGCTGAACATACACACCCTGCGCGTAGACCTAAATCCATGTTCCGTGACAAACTGAAGGTAAACAATATATTTTTTTGTACTAGTCTGTTTCAGCTATTGGGTTACAAAGTATTGGATGTGAAATATATTGTTACCGCTCTGGCGCAGTGACGAATGTGACAAAAGTAGGTTTTGAGAAAACGCGCTGTAAAGATTTTAACCTTTTGAATTTATTAATTCCTAATTAAAAAAATATCTTTTTTACCGACAGTTGTCAATATATGAGATATAACACATGGAACTTTGAGTTTTCATATTTGTTGCTGATCGAAACATTTCTTATAAAAGTAGTAATTTTAGTGTAAACATATATGTCGTTATGTCATGTCATTTTTCAATGAATTTGAGACATTAGTCACTATGCTAGAACTACATTTTGAAGTGTCTTCCTGTCAAAGTCTATATGGTATTCGTCACTTTAGTGTGTAGTAGCCATAGGGTACATCGTGAATTTTTACTGCCTCATGGGGAAATGTGTGGTGGAGGAGGTTGATTAGGGTGGAATAACCTTAGCATAGATGAATATAATCAAAGAGGTGGTACATTGGTCTTATTTTTTTTTTATTAATTTGCATGGGAGATACGCAGATATCAGCAATATGTTTTAGTATATTTTTCTTGGGTGGATCGATGGGGTCGGATAGGGTGAGGGAAGGGAGTAGATAAGGCAAGGAGAGCCGGCTGCTGAAAGGGGTGGTATATTGGTCTAATTAACTTCCAAATAACGTCCACGGTTTGTGACAATGTATAAAATAGACCAGGAATTTGTATGGGTTATACGCGGATATAAGTGTTTTAGTATGTTTTTCTTGGGTGACATGGATTGAATTGAATATTGGGAGGGGAGGGGTACGGAGGGCAAGGAGAGCCGACTGCTGAAAGGGGTAGTACATTGGTCTTATATATTTTAAAATGAACTCCCAATATTGTCTACAGAATACAAAATAGACAATGGATTTGCATGGGTAATGCACATAAATCAACATACGTGTTTTAGTATGTTCTTCTTGAGTGGCATGGAAGGGGTTGGATATGGTGAGGGGAGAGGGGTTAGGGGAGGATGGAGATGGTAGAGGGGGCAAGAAGAGCCGGTTGCTGACAAGTAGATGAAGAAGTTGAAAAACATGGATTTAATTTAGAATGCATGTTGTTCGTGTTAATTTAACGTCGTTGGGACTTCAGTTAGTCCTATACTTAAAACAACTATCCCCTTAGTTATGAAATTAGTTATGGTAATGTCAAATTAATTTCCGTGCTAAATCAAAAACAATTTCATTGCTTAGATTTATGAAAAAGCACAACGTGCAACTTTCTATTCCGTTTTGAGGAAAATGTGAACATATACAGTTGCAAAATAATAGTTCCAGTGGTGCAATCTGATAAAGTCGGAACTCTTATGAAGCACACAGACTAAGAAAAGTTGTATGCAAAGTCTTCATTTTCAAGTTAGTGTAATGTAAAATGTATCTGACAAAAATTTATAAGTAACCTTCAAACGTTTTGGAAGCTTTTGCACTATACTATCCCTTTAAACGGATTGTGAAATCATTCTTACGCTCACAGGTATCTCACCTCACATTTATTACCACATCTCTGCATCTTCTTCCTGCACTAGCTCTGAAACCGGCAGAAGGCTCCAAAGGGGACGACAAGGGTAAATGCTGCTCCAGTTAAAGAGTCTTTCATCCGTCTCTGGTAAGAGAGGCCCGTGCCTTGGGAAATGCTGCTACTTAATGAAATAATCTGTCAACATCTTTTACAAGTTTCTACCAAGTTAGGTGTAAAGTAGATGCAGGGTTTGTCCCGTACATAGGTATCGAGGAAAAAAAAACACATTTTTTTAGCTTTTTTTTTATTTTTTATTTTTATCAAACCATAATACATTTTATTTTTATTTTGTTTATTTTTTTAACCATGATTTTTGACCAACTTATGTATCAAACACAGTATATATTTACGAGAAGCATAGTGGTTGCCCAGGGGACAGTCTGCAGTGCGTTTTGAAGGATTCCACATGGAATAGTCACTTCTTAATATCCAATCCAACTTCGTCTGAATCCTCTAATTGAAAGTATGAAACAACTATGCTCTGTTTCCAAGTTGTACCATATTACGTGGCTCCTTCTTAATATTTATTTATTATTATTATTATTATTTATTTTATTTTATTTTATTTTTATTTTATTTATTTATTCTTTCCCAGTATAAATATAAAATTTATAAATAGGAGCTAGAAATACACGAGGGAATACAAAGGTTTTTTCTCTACTATGTAGAGGCTGAAATGTCATGAAATTATAAGTCAGGAAACACCGTTGAATGTCGCACAAACACTAACGTATAGTTTTTTCATTTAACTGAGTAAAATGTCTTCGCAATAACAGAAAAAAATCATGATAATCATCTACAAAATAGAAACACTACGAAGATGGAAATGCTCTGCTTAATATTATTGAAGTCCTTAGTTAATTCATTGCATTGTATATCGTCTTTAATCGTCGACAATTTTTTCTCTCCCTTTATTATTGTTGTCATCGTGGTATAATGCGATTATATTAAGAATATGAGGTATCTCTTTTCCGTTAACATTTACCTTTCGTAATGAACGAGGAGAATGATAAACAAAGAAAGTTGAAAAATTAAATAAAAAAGTAAAAACATCTTTATGGATTGTTACCATTTAAGTCATCTTATTTGTGAATCGGAAGCATCCTCCCTACATGTTAACGTATCTTATTGGAATATTCATTCAACTGTATCTTACTATATAATGTATAAGGATCGATGAAGCAGGTGGGTAAAGTGGAGGATAGTAGTGTATAGACCCATACCGGGGCACAAGGGGGACCCGATATAGGACGTCAAGTGGGACCGGAACTAGGGCAAAATGGACAGTGGGGACCGGAACTAGGGCAAAATGGACAGTGGGGACCGGAACTAGGGCAAAATGGACATTGGGGACCGGAACTAGGGCAAAATGGACAGTGGGGACCGGAACTAGGGCAAAATGGACAGTGGGGACCGGAACTAGGGCAAAATGGTCATTGGGGACCCGAACTAGGGCAAAATGGACATTGGGGACCGGAACTAGGGCAAAATGGACATTGGGGACCCGAACCAGGGCAAAATGGACAGTGGGGACCCAAACTAGGGCATTTCTGGAAAATGAGAACAAAAGCGATGTGTTGTACAGTTTTTTTTTATTCGAGTGCATCACAGCATATCTTCACATCAAACAAGAAAATATATTGAACAAAAGGATAAGTCAATAGTGGCTTTAGTGACAATAACAATAGCGACTCGTCCGTTAGGTAGGATATTGATTTCTGTTTGAGGCAAACAATTACTAACCCCTAAGATCATCGTCCGTTAGCTATTTTCGCGCTCAGTACACAATGAAACTCAATGTTCTCCTTTTGGGTCTTAACCGTTCCTTTAGGATATATTTTGTGTGGTACAGTAATGTAGCGAGGGGACGAATTTTACAAAAAATTTAGTACACAATTATATACAAACACACTAGCTACATATGAGAAAAACACTGTATTGAATATTGAAAGGTATCCAACATCAGCACGACACTTTTCTAAACTCGTTAAAGTCAAAATAGATTTACCTAAAAGTTTCACTTGATCTGAAACGTTAGCACCGAACAGTTCATGAAACGTCACTTTGTAAATAATAAAATTAAAAAAAGATAAAAGATGCATCGCTAAACACATTTCATAAAATGTATGTCAATTTAAGTAAACACTTCATTTAAAATAAATAAACACATAAAATCATGCATGATTATGTTTAGAACAACAACTTGGTAAGCACATGAAATAGTGAACATTGAAATGATCAATCGTTAAAGATATGGATTGATAAAATAATATACATCTTGGTCATTACGGTGAACGTCATCGGTAAACCTTCCAACGATATCCGCCATACGTTGTCCACGGTTGTTATTTCTTTCTTCAGATCGATCGTATAGTCACCCACGTCTCTCTGACAACTTACACATCGTTGTCACCGTCCTCCTCATCATCATTTTCGTATTTGTTCTTCAGTCCATGATGTAATATCTTAGACATTTCCTTATTGAGTTCGAGCAAGTGCATCCAAGTCTCCACAGCATCATACGTGCGTTCACCATCCTCGTCATCGTGATCGGCACCACCATCATCCTCACTGCTACTACTGCCAGTACCGTCTGATGTTTCAATCGGCTCATCCGAACTATTTTGTTCATTACTTCCCTCAGTATCCACCAGGTCATCGTCCTCTTCACTGCGGTCATCGGTCGAATCACTTTCACGATGTTTGCATTTCACGCCGACACGACGCGTATTCACATAACGATCTCTATTTCCATTCACACTGTCATCCTCGCTTTTAGTTACCATCGCCGCCTTTTGATTACTAGGGTGAATGATGGATTCGTGTCGACGAAGATTGAACTGACGGTTAAATCCTTTATTGCATATTTTACAACGAAATCTCATCTTGAGGGTGTGTACTCTTTTGTGTCATTCGACGCAATGAGAGCTATTAAACAAAAATGTGAATGATATACTTTTTGAATATATCAATATGAGCACATGCTCAATTGCTCATCTAAACGACTCTTTTTTGCTCACGGTGTGCTCTTTTGCTCTTTGAGTCACTCCTTTTGTGCTCGCGTGCTCATCACATGAACCACATCATGCGTTTTTGTTTTGTTGCTAATTCTAATATGAGCACATGCTCAATTGCTCATCTAAACGACTCTTTTTTGCTCACGGTGTGCTCTTTTGCTCTTTGAGTCACTCCTTTTATGCTCGCGCGCTCATCACATGAACTACATCATGCGTTTTTGTTTTGTTGCTAATTCTAATATGAGCACATGCTCAATTGCTCATCTAAACGACTCTTTTTTGCTCACGGTGTGCTCTTTTGCTCTTTGAGTCACTCCTTTTGTGCTCGCGTGCTCATCACATGAACCACATCATGCGTTTTTGTTTTGTTGCTAATTCTAATATGAGCACATGCTCAATTGCTCATCTAAACGACTCTTTTTTGCTCACGGTGTGCTCTTCGAGTCACTCATTTTGTGCTCATATTTAAAAAATGATATAATCCACGGTAAAGGTTCCAGTGAAAATAATATCGTATGAATCCACGGAACTTGCTTCGAAGGTCCGACAAAGGGAAGAGAGAAAGTATCCCGGTAAATGAATCCGATTGGTCTATGTGTATCAAGTTTTATGTCGTGTACGTGGCACAGGCGAAAGGCCCTCCAGTATTGGGGGCTAATCAAGCCTGCTCGTGCAATGTATCAGCCAAAAACGCATCGACTTGGTTACTTTTCAGCCATGACGCACTTTTCCCGATCAAAAATTTGGCACAAAGTGAGACTGTCCTACCTAACCACTGTTTGTATACCCCCAATACTTTATCAAGTTCTAATGGAGCACCTTCCTCCCCGAAGACTATTTGACCTTCTGCCCCCTTTACCCCTCTTTGAAAATGATCGATCGGGACCATTGTCTGCCAACAGCCTAAGATTCCAACACACACAATGAGGCATTATCGATACTTGGGTGAGACTTGGCATGTACTAATGTGCACATATATGCAGTGTATATAGTGTATTTGTATAACACTGTGTGAGCTATAGGCACAACGCATGAGACCATCGTAACCCATGTTTGGATCATCCTTATTTTGGATAACTGGCTCGCTTCTCGGCCTTTTGGCTAAGATCATATGAAGTATCTGTTCTTTTCGGGAATGGTGATGCACACCTGACGATGATCACACAGTCACAGTCCCGATGCAAGGGGACTGGGGTTAGAAGCGGATCAGTCGTTCAGTAGTTTGGTTTTCGTGCCCAGGTTCTTTCCTGAGCGACTTTTTCTTAAAAAGTATTTTGGATAACTGGCTCTTATTAGCCAGGTAAGTTTTCTTTTCTAACCGCAAAGTTTTGGTTTTCACTCGTTTCCCCGTGAAACATTAGTTTGTCTGTTACTTGCTATTCCCCGGAAAAGTCAACACTAACGAGATTTTCTTTCCTAGAGTTTTCTCAGTACTACGATAGGGCGAGCATACTTTTTTTTGATGTCTAAATAACGATGGTAAAATGGAACTAAGATCACCGTTAGGTCTAAAATAAATTTACATTTTACTTGAGTCGTATGGTAAAATGGACCTCAAAAACACCTTTTTGTGTACAATAAAGATTGTGCTTGATGATATACACACATCGTACATTTGGATATGGTATTTTTATACGGTCCTAAGTTTAAAATAACGTAGACTATATAAAGATCTATGTATTTGAGTAAATATATATATATACAGGCCTATGTTGTAAAGTATCGGAGCCTTTACATGATAGAAGAATATATAACTGAACTAGCCTAAATGTATTAAATTAACCAACCTCTTAAATTACACCAATGCCTTAATGGCCTACCACTATAGTTAAGCCTATACATACGTTAGAAATAAATGAGACGACACAATGCATGTTTAAGGAGAGTGTTGAGTCTGCTCTTTCTGGAATATTTGATAACCCTTTGTAGAGTCGGTTAAAAATTTAAAAAAAAAGAAAAAAAAAGTACTGATCAGCTTAAGTCTGACAAGGTCTTCGATGGTTTCTTCTTCCTCCTTAATGTCCTCATCTACCATGGTGAGTTTCCGGGAAAATTTCGGCCAGTGTCTCTATGAAGACATTGTATTCTTTTCCCGTTATCCTCTGCTCCTTCAGGCTCCTTCTCCTCCTCCACATGCCGCAAATACCCAACGGTGGAATACAAATGCAGGCCACCGGGTGATTTACAATTTGCGTTGGTGTTTCAAAACGTTGACAATAAAAGACACAATATGCTCGTGCTAGCCATCTTCGAGGCTATTGCTCAAATGACGTAATCACCACAGAGACATCGTCTTATATAGGGTTCCAAATGTTAATAGCGTTTAGTGTGTACGCCACAGTGTAAGTATAGGTAATGGCTAGTTTCAAAAATACCGCCAAATCATGTAAGCACCGCCTCTTTACACATGCGCAGTACTCACTCGTACGATGTACTTATGCAACTGATGATGTCATCCCTAAAATTGATCTAGGACTTGCAACTTTGTTTCCGATCGCGAAATTCTTAACCGTAACGTGTCTCATAAACAGCGCGAATATAGCAAACGGACGATCATCTTAGGGGCTAGTAATTGTTTGCCTCAAACATCGATATCCTACCTAACGGACGAGTCGCTATTGTTATTGTCACTAAAGTCACTATTGACTTATCCGTTTGTTCAATACGTGTACTATTCACATTCGTTGATGTTTTTACACGGTGTAACATATAGCCAGCGGTACAAATGTTTTTACGTACAATAGCGTCAAACGGTGCATAGATAGTTTTATATATTTAAGGGAAAATAAAACAAAGTTGCAAGTCCTAGATCAATTTTAGGGATGACATCATCAGTTGCATAAGTACATCGTACGAGTGAGTACTGCGCATGTGTAAAGAGGCGGTGCTTACATGATTTGGCGGTATTTTTGAAACTAGCCATTACCTATACTTACACTGTGGCGTACACACTAAACGCTATTAACATTTGGAACCCTATATAAGACGATGTCTCTGTGGTGATTACGTCATTTGAGCAATAGCCTCGAAGATGGCTAGCACGAGCATATTGTGTCTTTTATTGTCAACGTTTTGAAACACCAACGCAAATTTTAAATCACCCGGTGGCCTGCATTTGTATTCCACCGTTGGGTATTTGCGGCATGTGGAGCAGGAGAAGGAGCCTGAAGGAGCAGAGGATAACGGGAAAAGAATACAATGTCTTCATAGAGACACTGGCCGAAATTTTCCAAGAAACTCACCATGGTAGATGAGGACATTAAGGAGGAAGAAGAAACCATCGAAGACCTTGTCAGACTTAAGCTGATCAGTACTTTTTTTTTCTTTTTTTTTAAATTTTTAACCGACTCTACAAAGGGTTATCAAATATTCCAGAAAGAGCAGACTCAACACTCTCCTTAAACATGCATTGTGTCGTCTCATTTATTTCTAACGTATGTATAGGCTTAACTATAGTGGTAGGCCATTTAGGCATTGGTGTAATTTAAGAGGTTGGTTAATTTAATACATTTAGGCTAGTTCAGTTATATATTCTTCTATCATGTAAAGGCTCCGATACTTTACAACATAGGCCTGTATATATATATATATATATATATATATATATATATATATTAACCCAAATACATAGATCTTTATATAGTCTACGTTATTTTAAACTTAGGACCGTATAAAAATACCATATCCAAATGTACGATGTGTGTATATCATCAAGCACAATCTTTATTGTACACAAAAAGGTGTTTTTGAGGTCCATTTTACCATACGACTCAAGTAAAATGTAAATTTATTGTAGACCTAACGGTGATCTTAGTTCCATTTTAACATCGTTATTTAGACATCAAAAAAAGTATGCTCGCCCTATCGTAGTACTGAGAAAACTCTAGGAAAGAAAAATCTCGTTAGTGTTGACTTTTTCGGGGAATAGCAAGTTACAGACAAACTAATGTTTCACGGGGAAACGAGTGAAAACCAAAACTTTGCGGTTAGGAAAGAAAACTTACCTGGCTAATAAGAGCCAGTTATCCAAAATACTTTTTAAGAAAAAGTCGCCCAGGAAAGAACCTGGGCACGAAAACCAAACTACTGAACGACTGATCCGCTTCTAACCCCAGTCCCCTTGCATCGGGACTGTGACTGTGTGATCATCGTCAGGTGTGCATCACCATTCCCGAAAAGAACAGATACTACACATGATCTTAGCCAAAAGGCCGAGAAGCGAGCCAGTTATCCAAAATAAGGATGATCCAAACATGGGTTACGATGGTCTCATGCGTTGTGCCTATAGCTCACACAGTGTTATACAAATACACTATATACACTGCATATATGTGCACATTAGTACATGCCAAGTCTCACCCAAGTATCGATAATGCCTCATTGTGTGTGTTGGAATCTTAGGCTGTTGGCAGACAATGGTCCCGATCGATCATTTTCAAAGAGGGGTAAAGGGGGCAGAAGGTCAAATAGTCTTCGGGGAGGAAGGTGCTCCATTAGAACTTGATAAAGTATTGGGGGTATACAAACAGTGGTTAGGTAGGACAGTCTCACTTTGTGCCAAATTTTTGATCGGGAAAAGTGCGTCATGGCTGAAAAGTAACCAAGTCGATGCGTTTTTGGCTGATACATTGCACGAGCAGGCTTGATTAGCCCCCAATACTGGAGGGCCTTTCGCCTGTGCCACGTACACGACATAAAACTTGATACACATAGACCAATCGGATTCATTTACCGGGATACTTTCTCTCTTCCCTTTGTCGGACCTTCGAAGCAAGTTCCGTGGATTCATACGATATTATTTTCACTGGAACCTTTACCGTGGATTATATCATTTTTTAAATATGAGCACAAAATGAGTGACTCGAAGAGCACACCGTGAGCAAAAAAGAGTCGTTTAGATGAGCAATTGAGCATGTGCTCATATTAGAATTAGCAACAAAACAAAAACGCATGATGTGGTTCATGTGATGAGCACGCGAGCACAAAAGGAGTGACTCAAAGAGCAAAAGAGCACACCGTGAGCAAAAAAGAGTCGTTTAGATGAGCAATTGAGCATGTGCTCATATTAGAATTAGCAACAAAACAAAAACGCATGATGTAGTTCATGTGATGAGCGCGCGAGCATAAAAGGAGTGACTCAAAGAGCAAAAGAGCACACCGTGAGCAAAAAAGAGTCGTTTAGATGAGCAATTGAGCATGTGCTCATATTAGAATTAGCAACAAAACAAAAACGCATGATGTGGTTCATGTGATGAGCACGCGAGCACAAAAGGAGTGACTCAAAGAGCAAAAGAGCACACCGTGAGCAAAAAAGAGTCGTTTAGATGAGCAATTGAGCATGTGCTCATATTGATATATTCAAAAAGTATATCATTCACATTTTTGTTTAATAGCTCTCATTGCGTCGAATGACACAAAAGAGTACACACCCTCAAGATGAGATTTCGTTGTAAAATATGCAATAAAGGATTTAACCGTCAGTTCAATCTTCGTCGACACGAATCCATCATTCACCCTAGTAATCAAAAGGCGGCGATGGTAACTAAAAGCGAGGATGACAGTGTGAATGGAAATAGAGATCGTTATGTGAATACGCGTCGTGTCGGCGTGAAATGCAAACATCGTGAAAGTGATTCGACCGATGACCGCAGTGAAGAGGACGATGACCTGGTGGATACTGAGGGAAGTAATGAACAAAATAGTTCGGATGAGCCGATTGAAACATCAGACGGTACTGGCAGTAGTAGCAGTGAGGATGATGGTGGTGCCGATCACGATGACGAGGATGGTGAACGCACGTATGATGCTGTGGAGACTTGGATGCACTTGCTCGAACTCAATAAGGAAATGTCTAAGATATTACATCATGGACTGAAGAACAAATACGAAAATGATGATGAGGAGGACGATGACAACGATGTGTAAGTTGTCAGAGAGACGTGGGTGACTATACGATCGATCTGAAGAAAGAAATAACAACCGTGGACAACGTATGGCGGATATCGTTGGAAGGTTTACCGATGACGTTCACCGTAATGACCAAGATGTATATTATTTTATCAATCCATATCTTTAACGATTGATCATTTCAATGTTCACTATTTCATGTGCTTACCAAGTTGTTGTTCTAAACATAATCATGCATGATTTTATGTGTTTATTTATTTTAAATGAAGTGTTTACTTAAATTGACATACATTTTATGAAATGTGTTTAGCGATGCATCTTTTATCTTTTTTTAATTTTATTATTTACAAAGTGACGTTTCATGAACTGTTCGGTGCTAACGTTTCAGATCAAGTGAAACTTTTAGGTAAATCTATTTTGACTTTAACGAGTTTAGAAAAGTGTCGTGCTGATGTTGGATACCTTTCAATATTCAATACAGTGTTTTTCTCATATGTAGCTAGTGTGTTTGTATATAATTGTGTACTAAATTTTTTGTAAAATTCGTCCCCTCGCTACATTACTGTACCACACAAAATATATCCTAAAGGAACGGTTAAGACCCAAAAGGAGAACATTGAGTTTCATTGTGTACTGAGCGCGAAAATAGCTAACGGACGATGATCTTAGGGGTTAGTAATTGTTTGCCTCAAACAGAAATCAATATCCTACCTAACGGACGAGTCGCTATTGTTATTGTCACTAAAGCCACTATTGACTTATCCTTTTGTTCAATATATTTTCTTGTTTGATGTGAAGATATGCTGTGATGCACTCGAATAAAAAAAAACTGTACAACACATCGCTTTTGTTCTCATTTTCCAGAAATGCCCTAGTTTGGGTCCCCACTGTCCATTTTGCCCTGGTTCGGGTCCCCAATGTCCATTTTGCCCTAGTTCCGGTCCCCAATGTCCATTTTGCCCTAGTTCCGGTCCCCACTGTCCATTTTGCCCTAGTTCCGGTCCCCACTGTCCATTTTGCCCTAGTTCCGGTCCCCACTGTCCATTTTGCCCTAGTTCCGGTCCCCACTGTCCATTTTGCCCTAGTTCCGGTCCCACTTGACGTCCTATATCGGGTCCCCCTTGTGCCCCGGTATGGGTCTATACACTACTGAGGATTTGCCCTTGAATGATTGTGTGCTTATGCATTTTCAGACATCAGGCAATAATCTGTGTGGTCTCTGGACTACAATCATTTTGAATCATCGCCAACTGTAAACAATATATAAAGGTTGTACTAACAAAGGGAGTTGTCAAGAACAAACATCTCGACGAGCGATTAGCCCGATCGTGTTACAAGTAGCATTATATTTAATAACTATGATTAACAGATTCTCGCTTTCATTTCTGAAAACTGAGAACAGCTCTTTCCATCCCATATTAGTTAAATCAACATATATTAAGAACAGCGCGTCCTGTAATGATGGTGTCAGAAATCCTTGGTGGCAATGGATGACAAAATAGGAATGTAATTAGTTGCTGTTAGAAAGCAAAGAAACACAAAATATCAACTTGATCTGTTAATCTTTATATTTAATGTACAAATTCATATGCCATTCAAGATATGCTGCATAATCGTTTATGATTAATGAATCGGTAGTCCTTCTTCTATTTGATCTGCTGGTCGACACGTGGTGGGTTCTTGACGATAGCAAAATGATTTTGGTATACGTCTTTTTTTTTTATCTCTATTTTGGAAATAAATATATATGGAGTACATACAGCAGAATATGAAGTACCTACATTAATCGTGGAAAGTAGAAATCTGTCAACTAACGCATGTTTCTATGTGTAAACCGATTTAATGGAAAATGGATTTTCTGACGATGTCATCGAATATCTCAAAATTTCCCAAATCAGCTCAGTAAAATATAATCATTCAATATGGGATCGCGATGGGGAGTTTCTACAAATTAAACTACTTGAGAGAGTCTACGAAATTGCACTCGATTACCAGTGTTGGCTCGATGATGTCCACGCTGGTATCGTAAATCCTCCATCGACAAATCATCCAATGGCTAACCAATGCAAACATTTTGATGCTGATCATTTAGTTTGACCTTTCACAGAGCTTTTGTCTTGGTTCTCGGGCAATCAGTGGATATTCCATCTTTTGGACATTACCGGTATGCATTCTCCAAAACCTCACAACTTAATATTTCTGACCTACAGGCAGTACAAAATACGACAGTTGCAAACATTCTAAAACAAGTGAAGAAAGACATTGGTTATGACGCTATTCAAATCAACGAATTCGTTGTTAACTTAATAAAACAGTTGGAGACGTCTTAAAATTATATTTCTATGGAAATTAATCTATTATACAAACCAAAGATTCCGGCCATGGCTACATTAGCATTTGCGAAGACACAAATAAGAGAATTAATTATTCCACGTTTGACAATGTTCTAGCGAATGTCGTGCACGATGTCAATAACAGGTCATCACATTTGTGATATGTGTGATCCAAACACATTCAGTAGTTAGTGTTTTGTTGGGATTACACATAACCTCAGTTCTTACTGTAAACCTAATAGCACATGCTACCGATTTATCAGATTTGTGAGCACAGTCCATTATTTACTATTGGTACAAAACGTTAAGATTTACAGTAGTAACTGTAACCTCTGAGTGAATTGCCTGCTCAGGCACGTACGCAGCCGGGTGTGAGGATGTAGATAGTCCCTTTATCGACCAAACACAAACCATGAAAAGTGGTTATGAGCAAAATCGTATACGAGTAGATTTCATAAGAGACCAATAATTTCAAGCCTAAAAAATAACCTATAGAATGTATCGTTTCAAATAAAAATATTAATTCTGTGGGGACAAACCTCGAACCCCCACGAAGGTGTTTTGTGCCAACGAAACAAGGGCCACGCGTCATAATTCGTGAAATCAGGGATATTTGTCTGAAGTTAACACAAAATTTGCATGAAGAAGAAAACGGAAAACCTAATTGGAAGCCTTTCAGACAGGATGGATCTCTTCAAAACGAAAGAACAAAACGTTACGTTTGTTCACAGTAAAGTATTGAGATAGGGTAAAGTGATCTAGTCATCTTCGTGACATCTAACTAATATTTACTGTGTTTTTGAACACAGGTTTACACTCATCAAACAAAAACAAAAAAAACAAAAAAAATATTACCCAGTAATTATTACTGTATTCGGTAATTTTGCCATAGAAAAGACTGCTATAGTAACTTACGTTGCAAGCAAAAGGTGTATATATAACATCTGGACTTTTATTAATAGGACTTTTGCAGACTGAAATAAACAATTGGCTTCTCGGAGTGCGCTACTGATAATGTTAAAGAAAATAGCGCGAGTGCATTATTTTGCAATAAGCGCACCGTAGACCGTTAATCAAACCCTAATTCAGCTTCAACCAAATAGTTAAACGGTTCCAACACGGCAAAACTTATATCTTTATCTCGTCATTTTATGTTTTTGAAAATGTTCTTAAAAAAGCCAATGTTGCTAAAAAAGCCAACTGTTTTATAATTGCGATTCATTACGATCAAATGGGTTACAATTACCTAATCAATAAATTTTACAATACATACTGCTCGGCATTATGGGATGTCATATTTGCCTTGCCTTTGGTGACTAAAAATGACTGATGAACTGATTCGGAGAACAGTTCAATGGGAATCAACCCGCATCAATGTAATGCACACTTAACTATAGTGATATACTATGTCAATAATGACTAGAGCAGATCTCGGGACATTACATGTAATCAGCACTTGAACGAAATATATATCTCAGTCTATGATTTTTCTCCGGGAAATGAAGTTTGTCTTAGCATTGTTGCTGCTTATCCCCATTTTGGGGATAGGTGTTTCGGATGGACATGGAACAAACGAAGGAATGAGTTATATCATACCAACGTTGGAATTGGAGAAGAGAAATTTGACAACTGGTTCCTGCTTTAACGTCTTTCAGTATTTACATGCGAATAAGTTTCCGTCAAAGATAGAGATGTTTCTGTCGGAAAAGAGATGGCTATGCTTTGGCTCAGGGATCTCGCGTTGCTTTCCGGGCCTTAACAAAGTCTTTCTAAAAATAATATTACTAGAAAGGGTCTACGAAATTGCAATGGGTTACCAGTTTTGGCTGAACGAAGTAACACACATCATCACCTGTTCCATGGAACAATGTCCGATGCGACATCAATTGAATCCCTTTAACGGCGAAAAGTTTATGGAATTATTTCAAAGGGCTTTCATTTTTGCATTGGACTATGAAATGCAATTGGAATCTTTCGGTCACAACCTCACTCTTGTCCTTTACGAATCGTACACTTCGCAAGACCATATCCTCGATCTTCAAACCGAACAGAATGTGACAATCGAAAATATTACTAAATTAATAACACGGCATCTTGGTTTGGTGGATGTTACAATCGACGAAATCTTCTTTAACATTAATCAAACGGCTCAACAGTTATTAGATACCGTACCGGGCGATTGTTGTAGCGACAATCAACTATATACCATTCAGTATATACCATCATACCATATACCAATTACCATCAATTTCTATTGGAGAATTTGCGAAAACATTACTGCAAACAATAACTCTATATTCTTGGAAAGGATTCTAGATAACACAGTGACGGATGTGAATCAAAAAGCAAAACTTTTGCAAGATACCCTTCAAGAGCTCTTGATCAGTCAAACATCAACTGGTACAGGTTGGTAACTAATTAGTTTAATTTTTGGTCGTCAGGTTTCAATTATTAGCTTTTGCGTCGCTTTAAAATGAAACGCCAATGTATATGTATGTGAATGTAGACTAATCCTGTTTGGTGTGTAACTATCTATTAACAAACGCGAACATATACACATACTATGTAAACACTAAGGCTTACATATGTACAACCTGGCATTGCAAAACGCGCACATGTGCAGAAACTATGTATAGGCCTACACAAAGGCGTGCATATGCAAAATCTAGGTATACAAAAAGCGCACATTCGCATAACTATGTATACACAAACGCGCACATGTGCACAAACTATGTATACACAAACGCGCACATACGCACAAACTACGTATAATTTGCAGAAACTATCTATACACAAACGCGCACATGTGCAGAAACTATGTATACACAAACGCGTACATGTGCACAACCTAGGTGTGCAAAACCCGCGTTTGTGCAGGCGCGTAGCCGGCCATTGGTATGGGAGTGCAAAATCCCAAAGTTTTACCCCATTGTAAGAGTCAATACCACTTAACTGTAGTTAACGGTTGTATATATATGACTTTTTCATGACACCATGCATATGTAGGCCGTGCCATATGTTACGCTGTACGTATTGCTGTCAACATTGTTCACAAGCATGCACATGATACACAATATAGATCATTATAGCTAGATTTTAGTCTAAAAGCTATAACAATGCGTAACTTTACTGTGAGTAAAAAAACCGCCCTTTAACTATACGCCATAGGTTTCTTGGCAAATGTCGGTCCTATTTTCTTCATAATAAAAATAAAATTGATAGAAGACAGCATACGGATTTTTTTCTTTTTTTCTTTCATAATAAATAATAATGATATTTTATTGACAGAAGACAGCATAGTGACTGTATTTTTTTTTTGCACTTCGTTCTGCTTTAACCATAACCTTATCGACATATTCTCCAAACAAAAGAAGACGCTTTTGAGTATTCATCGGTATTAGACAGTTCTATTTCATTGCCCAAAGGTAAGCCATATCACTGTTAAGCCCAACGTGTTGTGATAACTTAAGAATGTCGATCTAATTTTCTGCATGGACTGTTTCAAATTCAGCCAACTGAGTTTATATCTAGTAATGTCAATAAATTTTGATAATTTTCCTTGTCACTAAATAATTTGTTTTCGTCACGATAACACTTGAAAAGGACCACTAGATATTTCAAGTTATGATAAAGGGAAAACACTTGTTGAAGGTACTCCTGCCTTTAAATCTACTCAATGCATTCTCTATTCATTTTTTTAATACCCAAAAGATGGAGTATGATGAACCCCCATAGCGAATAGTGACAACAGGTGGTTAGGTTATCTCGGTCTACTCATATTAAATGAACTTCTAATGTCAGTCAAGATAACATATTGTTTCAAGAACTTAACAAAAACTTGCTGTATATATAGATAATTCTAAATTCAGCCAACTGAGTTTATTTCTAGTAATGTTAATTAATTCTGATAGTTTTCCTTGTCACTAAACCATGTGTTTTCTTCAGGATAACACATGAAGTGGACCACTAGAAATTTGAAGTTATGCTAAGTGAAAAACACTTGTTGAAGCCATTCCTGTCTTTAAATGTACTCAATGCATTCCTCTTCGGTTTCTGCTACCCAAAATATTTCATTAATTACTAGGAGAGCTCTGTTATCTCTTGAAGTGGTTATTCGAAAGAAAAAGAATTCGCGAAGATCTTACAGATTTAAGTTATTACAACTACAATAATATCGCAACATAGCTATCGTTTTCATTGACTGCTCAATTAAGTGTGTGACAATCCCTTCAAATTTGTACTAAATCCAAAATTCGCATTGATTAATCAACATAATAACATTTGGGTACACGGAAAATATATGTTTTATCATGGTTTCAAGTTTCTGTCGTTTTACGTTTAGTTGATGGTAAGCTCAGGCGCGTATTCAGCAGGGTGTAAGGATGACGACACTCCCTTTTACTACCACAAAAAAAATAATAAATAAATAAATAAAAGTATAGTTATAAGCGCAATCGTACGTGTAGATTTCATTAAAAATAAAGAATGGAATTTCTTTATTACCCAGTATTTATTACTGTATTCGTTAATTTTGTCATGGAAAATATTGCTGATTACTTATATGAGAAGCAAAAGATGTATATATATATAACATCTGGACTTTTAATAAATAGCGAAAATAGCCTCTCTCCCTCTTTAGACGTGTCATTGCTGTAAAAGAAAGGTGATACTACATACAAGGCTATCTGTTTTGTCAGAACCCTTTAAATGAATTTGAATGAAAAACGTTGTAAATCATTCCATAAAATGTATTATAAAAGTAAAACTAACACAAAATCAATATGATTACATTCCGTAACCTGAACAACAGGCACTAATTAAAATTACACACATCTTAAATTACCCATGCACCAGAAAGAAATGAATGAACTAATCCGTCTTCAAGTAAATGCTCTTTATCCAGAATGAGGCATCAAATATCCGTCGAATTCATTGCTGCACAAAACGTCTGCTAGTTTTTTGTTTTTTTGTTTTTTTGTTATAACAATAACGTAGCTTAAAAAATGAAACTAAATTATTCAATTTCAAAATGATCTCATAGATCAATAGCTGTAATAGATATTATGGCTCTATTATTATTATTCTTTTTTTTTTTGCGTTAAAATTTAGACTAGATATATTTGGTTAGAATATCCATTTATCCAAAATGACATATAAAATCAATGAGAATCTTCATTTTATTAGTATTTAAAACACAAGATGACACTCAAAGTCAGATACTTTAATTGTGGTCCTTCGTTTTAATTAATAACTTAACCTTTTTAAAATTAACTAATAATTTATTTTAAATTTACTACTACCATCTTAAGTTAGGCACGATAAATAAAATACGATATACCTTTGATGTTCAATATGTTACAATTTCCTTGATATTCGAATCCGTCACATGAAGTTAAGCGTAATTTCAGCCATATCGTAGGTTACATCTATCAGACATTCTGGTCATGAAATATTCACCATCGGACCCCCGTAAACGTTACAGATACATTCGTCATTAACTTCACTTTGTCGATGTTGATCAATTTCTTAAAACTAAAGATAAGTCACTAAAAACTCATGTAAACCTTGTGCATTTCACAATTAATGCTGCAAGTGTGTTCTGTTTCGACTCTCTTTACTGTAGAGCTTGTCATCCAAGTATGACTAACACTAGAAGTTTCATATTACTGTAGTGCAGTGAGTGTGTTTGTCAACAGTGTTTCGAAGTTTCATATTACTGTACCGCAGTGAGTGTGTTGTCAAAGAGTTTCGAAACGAAAGGTTTGCACTGCGATTCCGTCTACTGGGAAATAGAGCAAGTTTACATTTTTCACATAATATAGGGGTACACCGTTAACTTGGTCCAAACATGGGATTGTAATAATCAACAACTGTCCTATATGTTACCACAGAATTGCTGGTGTATCTATATCATTCTTTCTACCATCCTAAAATGAACTTGAAGAGAACTGGTCTTGCTAGTTCATGGCATGGTTGTTTCGATGATATAAGTAAACCAGGTGTCGCATCAAACTTTTAAGTTAGTTGCACGATACTGAAAAAAATAATGGTTTACTACATGACTGTAGAAAATCTGTAAATTATCACCATACACATTGAACCATGTTTAGTGTTATCAACACAGAAAAGAAAAAATAGATATGCCAAAATGTTAAGAGTGTAAAAAGCTGTGACCGCGTGAAAAGGAACATAAAATTAAAGTAAGATTTAATACATATGCATATGAGGTTGATATATTTTTTAAATTCGTTATTGCAATTATTATGTACATATATCACAACATTAAATTCTGCGTAGCACGTTATTATATGGCCGTGTGCAATCAAACGACCTGTTTCCATGAAGCGAATATAACAACTTTAACTGTCTTGATTCTACCTATGCAAAATGTACATTATGACGTACGATACATTTTTTTCATTAAGTCCTTTTTAATGTTTCTCTTAGCTCTTATTATTAGTCAGTGTGATTTGTGATGTATAGTATACTGCTAATGCCATTGCCTGTATTCCTTTTATATTAGTTTATTAATGTCTCTCGTGTCTACGTGGCAATCGAGTAACAATAGATGTCAGAGTTTGTTTGAAGTGAGTAAATATCTGTCTCAATAATTCTGTCCTTTTGTATTTTATGTCAATCAAATATACCAATTTGTCGTTTGTTAAAAAACTTGCCAGTGTTTAGTTTATGGTACCCTTTATCTAGTCGGTTATTTCAAAGCATGATATAGGCCTATAGAGATAATAAAACCCGTGGGTTTCAGTTACATTCATTTACGCCCGAACAATATCGTCTTATTACGTAGGCGTATGGATAATTAATTCTGTACGAATCTGGAAGACTCACAGACTGGTCGTTAAGTGCATAGACTATAGATTGTTTATTACTGCAAGTGGAATTATTAATGAGATAGGCTAATGAATAGCCGAGCTTGATATCAATGGCAGTATAATGGTTGCAGGAAGCGATTAATATCTCTAAAACATGATAACTATTTCAATGAGTTGCGTTTGAAACAGACTGACACGCACAATCGCATTAACTTAACACTAAATTTATATTCAACACTATATTACACTGCTTTATGCTTAGATGTATGCAAAATATATGAATGTGACACAACCCAGCGAACAAATAACTTTTAAAGCAGCATTAATAGTAACAGTTACAAACTCTGGCGTAAACGTTACTATATTACAATTACTTCGTGATGACACAATACGTAGGACTAGTGAAAATCATGTTTTATTTGGTAGAAACTTTGTGAGAGGATTACGGTTATAACGTATATGTTGTTTCTTTGGTCAACTGTCACGTATAAAGGACAGTAAACATTTTTGTTTTGCTCTTCAAGGGCCATGAAGTTCAACTAACGTAGATTTAGCTTCGTATAATATTTCAA
This sequence comes from Apostichopus japonicus, assembly GCF_037975245.1. Classification (NCBI taxonomy): domain Eukaryota; kingdom Metazoa; phylum Echinodermata; class Holothuroidea; order Aspidochirotida; family Stichopodidae; genus Apostichopus; species Apostichopus japonicus. The sequence continues at coordinate 10,503,228 of NC_092576.1, read as the reverse complement.
TAGGGTTGGAGGATGGATAGACTAGGCGATGCAAGGGCGTAGGAACCGGGGGGCTGGGGGGCTTCAGCCCCCCAGTGAAAAATATGTGGGGGCGGAAGTATCATTCCGCCCCCCCCCCCGCTTCGCAAGTCAGAAAACCCCTTTTTCAATTCTCATTTGGAGCACCAAATTGCATCTAAGTCCAGGTGAAAATGCAAAATTATTTACAAAATGGAGTGGGTGTCGAAGTGTGCTATATTGCATCTGAGGCCACCTGGAAATGCAAAAAATTTCCAAAGGGGAGGGGGCCATCCCCTCCCCTTAGACCCTTCCCCAGGCCGGCCATCAGTCTTCAGCCCCCCCCCCCACTCAAAAGTACATCAAAGTACCTCAAAAGTATCAATTCTCGGGTAGGGCATAAAATCAATCCTATATGTACATCTCAATTTGAATCAACACAACATATATAAGGTTTAAATATGACAATACATGATAACTCAGTGGTCCTTTCGTCATCAAGGTTCCCGAACGGTCAATGCATTCGAGGTATACAGCAGAACACCTTACATCACCTGGTACATCTTCGGTCGTCCGTACACACAGTGTGTTTGCTAACGCTAAGCAAAATGGTGCACCGCTTCCTTACGGAAATCCAATAGAAATACTGCATGTGCTAACGATACACCAATGGTCATCCGGCCTTACTGTGTTATACCATAGTGTGTGCACTAATGCTAAACAAATGGGGCACCGCTTCCTTGCAAACATCCAAAAGAATACTGCATGCGCTAACGATAGACAAATGACTGTCAAGTCCTACGTATAAAACAGTGTGTGCCCTAACGCTAAAAAATGGTGTGCGCCCAACGATGAACCGATGGCCGTCCAGTCCTCTGTATTCACAGTGTGTGCGCTAACGCTAAAGAAAAGGGGTAAAAACTTAACAATGTTTATCGTTCAGACCGCCATGCCCTACCAAGATAGCTGTCGCCAGACCCCAAAATCCACTCTCCTCTTATTCTTCTCCATCTTTTTTTCCAATTTGTTACTCGCTGCATCTCTTCTCCTTCGGTCTTCTCCGCGCCTTCACTTCTTCGGAGCGCGTCCGTTACTTTTATACGACGGGGTCCCCGCTTCGTTCCAGTCACGTGACAATATTCTCACGACAGACTCCTGAGAAGACTCAGCAGAACCAACAATGTTTACAAACCCTAACGACGGTTGTTAGCCTGTATCGGCTCGGTCCTTTCATCTCGGGTCCCGCGCACTGCGAATTACCCCCCAAGCCTTTGAACAAGCCGTCTCCGCCTACCACCACGATCGATGAGAGCGGACCATGTCGCTGGTTCCCACCATAGAGAAATATAAACGGAGAAGTCTCATTTGAATCTAAATTTCCTTACACAAACTCAACTGTTTTATGGCAAAATCGAAGGCGCTACAAATTACGTCCTGTTAGGTCACAGACTGGAAGTTAAAAACAGACATTTAAATGTATATCTAAGTGGGATATAATATCATGGTTAAATTGACACTAAAATGCTTGTTGAATTTGATCAGGGTTACATTTATATAAATTAAATCTAAATTTCTGGCACATTTTGGAGCATTGCTGATGACATTTAGATATGATAAATTGCCATGCATAACTCAATGTCCCATTAATAATTGATTTATAGATGATACTAGAGATGAAAAGGAAACTCAAACTAGTAGTACAGTGAATGAGAGGGGTAAGTTGTTACTGCAATGTTTGTTCCAAATATGTTAGTTTATTTTCAAAGATTATCACTACTGGCCGAATATTGTAGCACTTGGTTTCGACCATGTGTTCTTCCGATGTATAGTTGAAAGTAAAGTAGGTCATTGATTTGAAGTTAAAAACAAACAATTAAATGTCTATCTAAGTTGGTCATACTATCATGTTCGTCAAATTTTGATCATGGTTACAATTATATAAATTGAATCTCAATTTCTAGCATATCTTGGAGCAATGCTGTTGACCTTTTGCAATTGCCATGCATAATTTAATGTCCCATTAATACTTGATTTATAGATGATACCAGGGATGCAAAGGAAACTCAAACTAGTAGTACAGTGAATGAGAGGGGTAAGTTGTTACTGCGATGTTTGTTCCAAATATGTTAGTTTATTTTCAAAGATTATCACTACTGGCCGAATATTGTAGCACTTGGTTTCGACCATGTGTTCTTCCGATGTATAGTTGAAAGTAAAGTAGGTCATTGATTTGAAGTTAAAAACAAACAATTAAATGTCTATCTAAGTTGGTCATACTATCATGTTCGTCAAATTTTGATCATGGTTACAATTATATAAATTGAATTTCAATTTCTAGCATATCTTTGAGCAATGCTGTTGACCTTTAGATATGATAAATTGTCATGCATAACTTAATGTCCCAATCATACTTGATTTATAGATGATACTAGTCATAAAACGGAGACTCAAACCAGTAGTACAGTGAATGAGAGAGGTAAGTTGTTACTGCAATGTTCGCTAGAGATATGTTAGTTTATTTTCAAAGATTATTACTACTGGCCGAATAATGTAGCACTTGGTTCCGACCATGTTTAGGGCATATTCTTTTCGGATACCCAATACAAAGTGAAGATGGATATACATATGGAAAGAATTACATCATCTCAAATAAATTGATTTTATTCAACCCTACATGTTGTAGTATGATGTATTTTTTAAAGTTTTTTTGTTGTTGTTGCTGTAACGTACGTCTGTTTGATCTATATGTACAGTTCTAATGTAACTATAAAACATGATACGCACATACGGAATTCGGTTAAGAATACAGATGCAGTCAACATATATCAATGGATGGTAAATTGGTGGATGGGTTGATAGTTATGGATGACATATGGAGTGGTTGATTGGTTAGCGTTTGTATGGATGGGAAGATGGATGGTTCAATCGGTAGATCGATTAACAGACCGATAGAAATATGGTTGGATGGAGGAATGGAAAAAAAGGACAGAGAAATAGATGAATAGACGGATGGACGAATCGACATATATACCGATCAATATACAGAGGGATAAGTAATTAGACAGACATTAGGAAGATATATGTATCGACATATAGACAGACACATAGATATAGACACGGATAGACAGTCTGATAGGCAGATAGATAGACACAAATAGCAAGACAGACACACATATAGACCGATCAACATACAGAGGGATAAGCAATTAGGCAGACATATTAGCAGATATATGTATCGACATATAGACAGACACATAGATATAGACACGGATAGACAGTCTGATAGGCAGATAGATAGACACAAATAGCAAGACAGACACACATATAGACCGATCAACATACAGAGGGATAAGCAATTAGGCAGACATATTAGCAGATATATGTATCGACATATAGACAGACACATAGATATAGACACGGATAGACAGTCTGATAGGCAGATAGATAGACACAAATAGCAAGACAGACACACATATAGACCGATCAACATACAGAGGGATAAGCAATTAGGCAGACATATTAGCAGATAGATGTATCGACATATAGACAGACACATAGTTATAGATACGGATAGACAGTCTGATAGGCAGATAGATAGACACATATAGCAAGATAGACAGACATATAGACCGATCAACATACAGAGGGATAAGCAATTAGGCAGACATATTAGCAGATAGATGTATCGACATATAGACAGACACATAGTTATAGATACGGATAGACAGTCTGATAGGCAGATAGATAGACACATATAGCAAGACAGACAGACATATATACCGATCAACATACAGAGGGATAAGCAATTAGGCAGACATATTAGCAGATAGATGTATCGACATATAGACAGACACATAGTTATAGACACGGATAGACAGTCTGATAGGCAGATAGATTGACACATATAGCAAGATAGACAGACATATAGACCGATCAACATACAGAGGGATAAGCAATTAGGCAGACATATTAGCAGATAGATGTATCGACATATAGACAGACACATAGATATAGACACGGATAGACAGTCTGATAGGCAGATAGATAGACACAAATAGCAAGACAGACACACATATAGACCGATCAACATACAGAGGGATAAGCAATTAGGCAGACATATTAGCAGATATATGTATCGACATATAGACAGACACATAGATATAGACACGGATAGACAGTCTGATAGGCAGATAGATAGACACAAATAGCAAGACAGACACACATATAGACCGATCAACATACAGAGGGATAAGCAATTAGGCAGACATATTAGCAGATATATGTATCGACATATAGACAGACACATAGATATAGACACGGATAGACAGTCTGATAGGCAGATAGATAGACACAAATAGCAAGACAGACACACATATAGACCGATCAACATACAGAGGGATAAGCAATTAGGCAGACATATTAGCAGATAGATGTATCGACATATAGACAGACACATAGTTATAGATACGGATAGACAGTCTGATAGGCAGATAGATAGACACATATAGCAAGATAGACAGACATATAGACCGATCAACATACAGAGGGATAAGCAATTAGGCAGACATATTAGCAGATAGATGTATCGACATATAGACAGACACATAGTTATAGATACGGATAGACAGTCTGATAGGCAGATAGATAGACACATATAGCAAGACAGACAGACATATAGACCGATCAACATACAGAGGGATAAGCAATTAGGCAGACATATTAGCAGATAGATGTATCGACATATAGACAGACACATAGTTATAGACACGGATAGACAGTCTGATAGGCAGATAGATTGACACATATAGCAAGATAGACAGACATATAGACCGATCAACATACAGAGGGATAAGCAATTAGGCAGACATATTAGCAGATAGATGTATCGACATATAGACAGACACATAGTTATAGACACGGATAGACAGTCTGATAGGCAGATAGATTGACACATATAGCAAGATAGACAGACATATAGACCGATCAACATACAGAGGGATAAGCAATTAGGCAGACATATTAGCAGATAGATGTATCGACATATAGACAGACACATAGTTATTGATACGGATAGACAGTCTGATAGGCAGATAGATAGACACATAAAGCAAGATAGACAGACATATAGACCGATCAACATACAGAGGGATAAGCAATTAGGCAGACATATTAGCAGATAGATGTATCGACATATAGACAGACACATAGTTATAGATACGGATAGACAGTCTGATAGGCAGATAGATAGACACATATAGCAAGATAGACAGACATATAGACCGATCAACATACAGAGGGATAAGCAATTAGGCAGACATATTAGCAGATAGATGTATCGACATATAGACAGACACATAGTTATAGATACGGATAGACAGTCTGATAGGCAGATAGATAGACACATATAACAAGACAGATAGACATATATACCGATCAACATACAGAGGGATAAGCAATTAGGCAGACATATTAGCAGATAGATGTATCGACATATAGACAGACACATAGTTATAGATACGGATAGACAGTCTGATAGGCAGATAGATAGACACATATAACAAGACAGATAGACATATATACCGATCAACATACAGAGGGATAAGCAATTAGGCAGACATATTAGCAGATAGATGTATCGACATATAGACAGACACATAGTTATAGACACGGATAGACAGTCTGATAGGCAGATAGATTGACACATATAGCAAGATAGACAGACATATAGACCGATCAACATACAGAGGGATAAGCAATTAGGCAGACATATTAGCAGATAGATGTATCGACATATAGACAGACACATAGTTATAGACACAGATAGACAGTCTGATAGGCAGATAGATAGACACATATAGCAAGACAGACAGACATATAGACCGATCAACATACAGAGGGTTAAGCAATTAGGCAGACATATTAGCAGATAGATGTATCGACATATAGACAGACACATAGATATAGACACGGATAGACAGTCTGATAGGCAGATAGATAGACACATAAAGCAAGACAGACAGACATATAGACCGATCAACATACAGAGGGATAAGCAATTAGGCAGACATATTAGCAGATAGATGTATCGACATATAGACAGACACATAGTTATAGATACGGATAGACAGTCTGATAGGCAGATAGATAGACACATATAACAAGACAGACAGACATATAGACCGATCAACATACAGAGGGATAAGCAATTAGGCAGACATATTAGCAGATAGATGTATCGACATATAGACAGACACATAGTTATAGACACGGATAGACAGTCTGATAGGCAGATAGATAGACACATATAGCAAGACAGACAGACATATAGACCGATCAACATACAGAGGGATAAGCAATTAGGCAGACATATTAGCAGATAGATGTATCGACATATAGACAGACACATAGATATAGACACGGATAGACAGTCTGATAGGCAGATAGATAGACACATAAAGCAAGACAGACAGACATATAGACCGATCAACATACAGAGGGATAAGCAATTAGGCAGACATATTAGCAGATAGATGTATCGACATATAGACAGACACATAGTTATAGATACGGATAGACAGTCTGATAGGCAGATAGATAGACACATATAACAAGACAGACAGACATATAGACCGATCAACATACAGAGGGATAAGCAATTAGGCAGACATATTAGCAGATAGATGTATCGACATATAGACAGACACATAGTTATAGATACGGATAGACAGTCTGATAGGCAGATAGATAGACACATATAGCAAGACAGACAGACATATAGACCGATCAACATACAGAGGGATAAGCAATTAGGCAGACATATTAGCAGATAGATGTATCGACATATAGACAGACACATAGTTATAGATACGGATAGACAGTCTGATAGGCAGATAGATAGACACATATAACAAGACAGACAGACATATAGACCGATTAACATACAGAGAGATAAGCAATTAGGCAGACATATTAGCAGATAGATGTATCGACATATAGACAGACACATAGTTATAGATACGGATAGACAGTCTGATAGACAGATAGATAGACACATATAACAAGACAGACAGACATATAGACCGATCAACATACAGAGGGATAAGCAATTAGGCAGACATATTAGCAGATAGATGTATCGACATATAGACAGACACATAGTTATAGACACGGATAGACAGTCTGATAGGCAGATAGATAGACACAAATAGCAAGACAGACAGACATATAGACCGATCAACATACAGAGGGATAAGCAATTAGGCAGACATATTAGCAGATATATGTATCGACATATAGACAGACACATAGTTATAGACACGGATAGACAGTCTGATAGGCAGATAGATAGACACATAAAGCAAGACAGACAGACATATAGACCGATCAACATACAGAGGGATAAGCAATTAGGCAGACATATTAGCAGATAGATGTATCGACATATAGACAGACACATAGTTATAGATACGGATAGACAGTCTGATAGGCAGATAGATAGACACATATAGCAAGACAGACAGACATATAGACCGATCAACATACAGAAGGATAAGCAATTAGGCAGACATATTAGCAGATAGATGTATCGACATATAGACAGACACATAGTTATAGATACGGATAGACAGTCTGATAGGCAGATAGATAGACACATATAACAAGACAGACAGACATATAGACCGATCAACATACAGAGGGATAAGCAATTAGGCAGACATATTAGCAGATAGATGTATCGACATATAGACAGACACATAGTTATAGACACGGATAGACAGTCTGATAGGCAGATAGATAGACACATAAAGCAAGACAGACAGACATATAGACCGATCAACATACAGAGGGATAAGCAATTAGGCAGACATATTAGCAGATAGATGTATCGACATATAGACAGACACATAGTTATAGACACGGATAGACAGTCTGGTAGGCAGAAAGATAGACACATATAGCAAGACAGACACACATATAGACCGATCAACATACAGAGGGATAAGCAATTAGGCAGACATATTAGCAGATAGATGTATCGACATATAGACAGACACATAGATATAGACACGGATAGACAGTCTGATAGGCAGATAGATAGACACATATAACAAGACAGACAGACATATAGACCGATTAACATACAGAGAGATAAGCAATTAGGCAGACATATTAGCAGATAGATGTATCGACATATAGACAGACACATAGTTATAGATACGGATAGACAGTCTGATAGGCAGATAGATAGACACATATAACAAGACAGACAGACATATAGACCGATCAACATACAGAGGGATAAGCAATTAGGCAGACATATTAGCAGATAGATGTATCGACATATAGACAGACACATAGTTATAGACACGGATAGACAGTCTGATAGGCAGATAGATAGACACAAATAGCAAGACAGACAGACATATAGACCGATCAACATACAGAGGGATAAGCAATTAGGCAGACATATTAGCAGATATATGTATCGACATATAGACAGACACATAGTTATAGACACGGATAGACAGTCTGATAGGCAGATAGATAGACACATAAAGCAAGACAGACAGACATATAGACCGATCAACATACAGAGGGATAAGCAATTAGGCAGACATATTAGCAGATAGATGTATCGACATATAGACAGACACATAGTTATAGATACGGATAGACAGTCTGATAGGCAGATAGATAGACACATATAGCAAGACAGACAGACATATAGACCGATCAACATACAGAGGGATAAGCAATTAGGCAGACATATTAGCAGATAGATGTATCGACATATAGACAGACACATAGTTATAGATACGGATAGACAGTCTGATAGGCAGATAGATAGACACATATAACAAGACAGACAGACATATAGACCGATCAACATACAGAGGGATAAGCAATTAGGCAGACATATTAGCAGATAGATGTATCGACATATAGACAGACACATAGTTATAGACACGGATAGACAGTCTGATAGGCAGATAGATAGACACATAAAGCAAGACAGACAGACATATAGACCGATCAACATACAGAGGGATAAGCAATTAGGCAGACATATTAGCAGATAGATGTATCGACATATAGACAGACACATAGTTATAGACACGGATAGACAGTCTGGTAGGCAGAAAGATAGACACATATAGCAAGACAGACACACATATAGACCGATCAACATACAGAGGGATAAGCAATTAGGCAGACATATTAGCAGATAGATGTATCGACATATAGACAGACACATAGATATAGACACGGATAGACAGTCTGATAGGCAGATAGATAGACACATATAGCAAGACAGACAGACATATAGACCGATCAACATACAGAGGGATAAGCAATTAGGAAGACATATTAGCAGATAGATGTATCGACATATAGACAGACACACACATATATATATATATATATAAATACGGATAAACAGTCTGATAGGCAGATAGATAGACACATATAGCAAGACAGACAGACATATAGACCGATCAACATACATAGGGATAAGCAATTAGGCAGACATATTAGGAGATAGATGTATCGACATATAGACAGACACATAGATAAAGATACGGATAGACAGTCTGGTAGGCATATAGATAGACACATATAGCAAGACAGACAGACATAACGACAGGTAAACGGATGGATTGATAGTAATACAATAACGACTATCAAGTAGCTCAGACAAAACGCATTGTTACAAAACTGTACACGACACCTTTCACCGCTCTGTATGCTCTTCATATTAGTAATATTTAAAGCAAATACGCATCCGAACTATTCAAGAAAAAATAAACTCTGTCTGATGTGTAAGAAGTTCACACTTAAAAGGGATATTTTCTTCTGATATATTGAATATTCCTATATTTGGCTATGATCAGCAAGTTTATCATATGTCATCTCGAAGTAGTGCTTTTGAAATAAAATTACAATTATACATGGATGTTTTCAAATGTCCCGAGAAATAAGTAAATATATTTTTGTTATTTGATTCTAAAACAGAGCGGTTACTTTAATCTTATATTCGCATATATTAATGTTATGTCCTGTTAAGTCACTAGGATAAAGTTTGCGACTTCGGTTTTCGTTTTAAGATGACTCGACCAAGGTCACGCAAAGTTCCACAAGTTTTGCCAGCACAACAGTGGTGCGAACAACAACGACAACAGCAGCAGTTACAAGCCCTCCCGATACATCGGAGGTACAATTTCGGATATCTGGTCCAAGAACTATAAACAGTTGTGGTTCTTACCAACTCAAGGCTGAACAAATTTCTGGTCACCAAGGGATGGCGTTAACATACAATTGGCAACTGATAACACCTGCCGAGAAGCTGGAAAATTCTTCTTTTTCTTCTAAGGCACTTCAAAATGCGACAGGTTTGTAGTTTCTTATCGCTACATAACAATAATAATAATAATACAACCACGAAGACGAAAGAAAGGGGTTCCAAGAGAAATATCTTACATTTAGTTAATTACTATATCAATTAATCCTTGAGATTAATGACTTGGAAATGTACATTTCAAATTGTACAGAAACCACCTGCGTCATTCCCATTCTCTAATTTAAAATCTTGAAGGTATCCTGCCTATCGATGCAACAACCTTGACTCTTGGAATTGAGTATAATTTAACATTGACTGTTACAAACTATATGGATACGTCCAAGACTCACTATCACACGATTACAGTAGTGGATGGCTTGACACCAGTGCTGCAGATTAAACCGATTAATGTGATTCCGAATAAGGTCAGATCCTTAACAAGGTAAGAACTATATCCCCCCCCCCCGCCCCACCCCACCAAAAAAAACAAACAATGAATATGGCTTACTAATATCTGCTAGAACAACGGAGAGCGGCGGCATAAGCTGAATTTAATAGAAGGAGTTGTCGATGTCCGTTATTGAGGGAACAATGCCTTCTTGTGCACCCAGTACTCATAGCTGGTACAGTAACTACTGTTTATGTCCTGTTACACATGTTAATGCGCATGTTACGAACACAAAGTAGTAAGTATTACTGATGCATGGTTGTGGAGCATGAACAGTATAGTTGCTGTATCAGCTATGAGTATCGGCTCTCTTGGGTGTGATTTTGCAGACTAGATCACTTATCCACGGCTGCGTTACATTGGATTGGATTAAATATACGTTGATCACGTCATTTAAGTTACAAAATTCACACCATGAATATATATTTTAACTATGGCATCTTATCCACACAATGCATATACCCGCCTTGTAATATCTAAAAGCATGAAGAAAATATCTTCCATCATGCCTCGGCTAGATGAAAGTTTGATTTTGTGGCATGATATAAAATGAGTTGGATTCTTCACAGCCGAAATACCATAGAGCCTATAGTGGCACTCATTTGTATTACAATAGGACAATGCTTTATGTTAACGTTGTACAGACTATTGTACTACTCTACACTGTCATTCGTTGTCTGTTTGAGCAGATTCACTTATTAAGATTGCATTACTTTCTGTAAATCTTAAAGTTTTGAACCACAGTAAAACTGGATTGTGCGGATAAATCTGGTAAATCGGTAGCATGTTCTATTAGGATTGCAATAACAACAAAGAATATGTGTAAGCCCAACAAATGCATCAACTGGATTTGTTGGATTTACACATATCGTCAGTTCTTACTGTAATCCTAATAGCACATTGCTACCGATTTATAGCACGATCCAGTTTTTACTTTGGTACAAAACTTTAAGATTAACAGTAGTAACTGTGTTCTCTGTATGTATCGTATGTCTTTTTGAGCACGGATAAAATGTGTATTTGTCTCTTTATCCTTTCAGAGGTTGTGTAAAATGATCGACGCCTATCCCTTTCTTTCCTATTCTTTTCCCCTATATCCCAGAATCAGGTTGGAGGCTTACGTCACATACTCATTCGGAGACAACTGCAAGGTCGAAGTAACACGTACCGCATACCAATGGACTTCAAATATGTCTAATCTGTTACCAAATGTTACTAACAAACGAGAGCTTGTGATTCCACCACACACTCTGCCAGGTAAAGCTTTGATGAAACAATTGAAAACACTTGTTTCAGATGGATGTGTTTGTAACGTACTGTACTTTCAAGTCTTGAGTGGACAGTTACAGACAAACATATACACTTGTGGTCTATTACTTTAAGTAAAAGACAATCGTTGTCCAAACGATTAAATTAAAATACATTTTAAGTTCAACCTTCATAGTCATTCTCTCAAAATCTTAAAATGTATTTTAATTGCCTCGAACTTCAAATCAGCTACTGAACGTAAACGTAAAGAAATCGATTGGATCTTTTGTATTAAGTCTCACATCACCGGCCTCAACAAAGACTTGGGACCCCTTAACAACTATCAGTTCTACAAGCATATGTAATCCGTTCTTTGCTCCTTAATCCGCTTCCTGTATAGTCATGGTTTATTTGGTTTCATTCCATCAATGCAACTTACACTTATCTAGCGTCATACTTTCATTGTGTTACACTTTGTAATTTTCCTTCGACTGCCAAGTATTGCTGACAAAGATTTCAGGGGGACCGAAAATTCCAATACATTTTCTAAAACTTTACTCCTTATTTGTCATATCTTATTTCTCTGGGTTTCTCTAATAATATATATATATATATAAATATATATATATATATATATATATATATATATATATATATATATATATATATATATATATATATATATATATATTCATCCTTCTGAAAGCTTTCTCTCTAACAACCCGAGCCCTAGGGTAACGTACATCCTAGTAACTTATTAACCATTTCCACATTTCCTAGTCGTGACTGATAACACGCACAGATTTATCCGTAAAAAAAAAAAATACTTTCGTTACCTACCACCCAGGTTTAAACGGTAAAGATCTTCTACAATATCATCATTTTTTTTTACATCTTATTTGGTTTTGTAACACACAGTTGGTGCATCAGTTATGTTTAGTGCTACAGTGACTTCTACTATTGCTGAGACGGACGTTACTGTCGGTGATAACATAATTATAACCATCATAGCATCACCTCTTGTGGCCCATATACGTGGCGCTAGTCAAAGGAAAGTTGGCCCAGATGATATGATTGAGCTTGATGGTTCGCTTTCATCAGACCCTGATGAGCCAGAAGGGAAAAATATAAGCACTCTTCAATTTGAATGGACCTGTTTAAAGGTTTGTAATCTTACTTGTTTTTTTCGAAAGTTATTATAGATGTGATTCAATACTAAGTACATACAAGATGAACACATTATAATAGTTCCAAAATTATCCAAAACAAAACACTAAAACACATCAAATTAGAGCAAAACACCAAATCAAGAAGGGCAGGGTGGGGGGGGGGGAAGGAAAGAGAAACGGTTTACTAGTAGCAATAGCTTCAAATTCTGCTCTGGCACCGTTTGCCATTATCGGGTTTTCTCTGTCCGTCTCTGACTAAAAGCTATAGTTGGTTGCAATTGCTACGAAATTCATCAATATCCACTCACACCTAAAATGTTATTTTGCATATTTTTTATGAACAATATTGACTTCCCTGTGTGCGATTCGTAAAATGAAAATCACGTGTTTATTCGTTCACATTATATTTACCAATAATCAAGTGTGATGTTTCTGTTGTTGTAAAGGTGCCTACTAAACCATCATGTGACATCGGGCAAGATAGAACTCTCGAGAAGCTGAGATTTAGTTCATCCATGCTTGGACTAGGAGAATTTGAGATCAATCTGAAAGTGACCAAAGACAACAGGGAGATGACGTCATCAATAATATTAGAAGTGCAGAAAAATCCAGTACATTTGGTAGGTACACGTCATTGTTATTGTTGTTGTCACTGCTGTAGATAGAAATTATTATTATAAACACACGGTAAAGGGACAGTCACTGCCTGAATTCCTATAAAAGTTATGAAGAAGGATTTGAAACTTCTTAAGACTTAATATGATCTGGATAGCAGATTTGTCAGTCAAACTTGTAGTTATTTTCTTATAACGTGGAGTTTCGTAATGATTTTTAACTATTTAGTTGCCAGCGTGATAACAAATAATAAAATTTAGGTACAACATTTATGTTGACTTATTTGAGATTGTTGAAACAAACAGAAGCTGCCATTAGGTTGTATTTCTGTAAAAAAAAAAAGTGTTCATTTTGATGAATGATCTTTTAATCATATTGAGCTCTGTGATGGAAGTGACTTAGCAATTTTTAAATGACCTGGTGTCACAAAACATGTTTACGGTTCACCAAGAAAAGACAAAAATGGTTTTCGGCTATGAGTTTTAAAAACAATTTTAAGGGCGCCTTATCGAAAACAGTGTATTTAAGGTAATACTTTTGGTTGATTTGTATAGTTATCGTTATCATCAAATTAGCCTTTTCAAATATTCTAGAGATTTTGCATTGTTTCAAAATCGAATCTCTATTTAAACACCAAAAAAACTGTTATGGGAAAACAAATTACTCCCAAGTCCTTCTGTTTCTTGATCTATACCACTCTACAATTCAAATCTTTCAACCTCTCAAATGATTATGAACTGAAGGAGGAAGGAAGTTTTTCTCCTTGGTACGAAACAGAGATAATTAGTATATATAAAGCAATTTTCTCTGTTGGTCTCATTAAAAACTTGCAAAATATCAAGTTTGACTTACATTTTGGAAATATCATGCAATTGATATATTCTAGTTCGTAAATACTGATGCTGACGATGACGATGATTCATATTATTATTTTGGTCTGTTATATAGATAAAAATGACCACCAGAGGTGACAGAAACCAGTTTCGAGATGATGAAGACGTATACATACAGGCTAACATACGCATTATGGAACTACTTGCAATAGGAGATTTGCATGTCACGTGGCAAGAAAAAAATAATATGCTGGACAATACCACTTGGAGGTTCGGTCTTACAGAATACACGGTGGTTGCTCGAGATGATCAATTCACGACTCACATAGTGATACCAGCGAGTAAGATGTTTTATTGTGTTGTATCATAATACTTAATAATAATAATTAAGAATGTACAACCAAAATGAAGAGAGTGATCGATGACATATAACTCCTTAAAACAAATCGGGGCATGTGCATTTGGGGATCGTAAAAATAAAATAAAATCTTGGGGTCTTGGAGGTGCTACGGTGGTCAGCAATTGAAAATTTGACTTCTGTATCTTCAAAAAAAAAAACAATTGAATTTGAAATTTAGATGGATGATTCATTATATATAAAACATGAATCTAACATTTAACAGCTAATAGCATCACAGATATTGTTTGCCTAATGTCTGGAACTTGTTGAATGATTCATCAATGCTGTGAATTGCATGTGAAATTTGTGTCAACTCCTATCGGCCATTTTGAAAAGTGTAGCGACAAAATGTACTCTCTAAACCAGTAATCCTGGGCTTCTGATTAAAAATGACGGCATTTTCTTGGGAAAAGATACATTTTATTGCAGCAGTGCTTGATGCATCATCGTCATGGACGCCTCTACCGTGAGGAGCAATGGTCTCATTTTGGTCAAACGACCACCCATCGACGGGTCGTTGAATTTGGCAATTTAACGATCACTGTAATAACCATTTGTCAGCGTCATCGACGTCTTTAGTTCAGTCATAATTGTCAATTGCATTGTCATTATAATCATCATTTTTAACCACCAATCGTCGTGCCATAGTATCATCTGCGACGCGATCTGTATTGCCATCAATATTGCCATTGATGTCGACGCAACAGTTGCATTAAAAAAACGTCAGAATGAACATACATTATGTTTCAAGTTAAACGTTTGAACCAATTAAATTTAAAAAAAAAAAGTATTTCCATTGTTTTTTTTCTCACTCTAGGTGAAACAGAACCTGGAATATCATACAGTATCTTCATAATTACTACTTTAACACATACTGAGGCAACTTACGCCATGTTTAACTTTTCTATCTACTCGTCCATCCATCAATGTCAAGTTGAAACTACACAATACGAAGAAATGGAACCGGTGAATATATTTGCTTCCGATCATGTTTGCTTCTGTTAATGTTTGCTTCTGAAATTTAATGATTCTACTTCACCTTTCATTATCGTTCTGTCAGAGCTTTCTTCATTGTGCGGTAGGCTTCAATCGGTGTTAATGATCACGTAACACTTTGTCATGAACAATACGTACTTGACAGTCCATGTAGAGAGTACCATTTTTTTTACAGAATGAACTGTATGTTTAAGTGCAGCCAGATAAATCACAATGAAATTCTGCAATCTTAAATTTACTTTAATTCTAAGTCAAGATCGCCGCCTTTTTCGATCAAATATTTGTCTGCGTTTTTAATTGATTGATACGCTGCCCTGATTATTCCGAAAATATGTATTATCTACAATGCTTACAGTTTTTGTATATATATATATATATATATATATATATATATATATATATATATATATATATATATATATATATATATATATATATATATATATATATATATATATATATTATATATATATATATATATATTTATATGTATGTATGTATATATGTATGTATATACTACATATAATAATGATGTCTTTTTCAACTAACTCCTTCGCAATTTTGTCATTTTATTTTATGCTGACAATAAAGTTGACTATCAGAGCGACTGGTTGTTTTTCGGATTCTGATACCCAACCTTTGACCTACCAGCCTTTCTTAAGGTTCGAATTAGATGGAGGAGATGACGTAACGATTGTACTCGGTGGAAGTAGAGGAGACGTTGAACAGATAGTCATAGCTACTCCTATTGTCTACGATAGGGAATCCGTAACTGTTGGACTGAAAGTATGTTTTATTTTCATTACGACCTTCAAGAAATCAGACATTCTTGTTAGAAGCTTTTAACTAATATTAGTTAAGGCCACCAGGTACCAAAAATTCTAGATGCTAAATTAGCAAGACTTCCTGGATCACTTCAAGCCTCCTGTACACCCGAGATACTTTTGCAATTTGCAATTTGCCTTCAAAGGAAGAACCACACGAACCCCCCCCCCCCTCCCCTACGAAAAATATATGTCTGTAATAGTCAATGAATTTAAATGTGCTAATGCCAATTGAATCTCTCCTCCAATGTCATGCTTTAATGCACTCGTACTGACAGTACAAATAGTTCGAGCCCTTTTTCTGATAGAAACAGGATACTCATAATATTCGTACTATTTGTACTATTTGTACTATCCATGCTATTCATACTATTCATACCATCCATACTATTCATACTGTCAATGCGAGTCCATTGAATCAGGACATGAAAGCGCAGTATGGAAAGAAAAAAAATTATTCCACTGGGTGGTCTGTAACAGAGCCCTGTTAAGCTGACAAGTATACACGTTTAACTGGGTGAGGGAGACGAGAGTTACAGACCCAAAATTACCATTCATGAATGCACAACTATGAAAGTTGAGATGTAATAAAGCGTCTTAATTTAACAAGATATGGTTATTGGGTGAAACAATTTCCTGAATAACAATACAATCATATGATTTACTGAAATACAATTTTTTTGTCATATGAGGTAGTCTTTAGTCTGATTATTTCTTGTAAGTAGGAATATTGTTAGAATTCGTTGGAAGAAAAGGAGGGGATACAAATATTCTGTGCCAGATCCCAACCCCAAGTTTGGACACTTGTAATATTTGCTTCAGGTAGGAAAACATAGAGGACATGAGGTTTAAAATGAGCAATATCTTCACGAAAGTGTTTATCTATACATGGTTTTGTTTTCTTGTCAACAGGTGTGTTTTGTTTACATTTTCGAAGTCCTATTTCTACGAGATAAAAGAGTTAATTTATTGTGTTCTACTTCAATTCTCAAAAGGTATGTGACACACGAATGACATGCATCGATGTTAGTTCCAACACTGGATACATTTCTCGGAATACCACATTGACCGAGGCGGAAATCGAGACCTTCATCACAGAGAGGATCACAAACGAATTGATGAAAGGTAAGAATTGTTGATATGCGAAATATTAATAGAAAAAATATGAAAACGATGCATCGCCATTATAACAGTTGGTTCCTTTATATTGAAGCAATATTTTGCCCAAACTACCATACATTAGTAATATATTTACAATTGATTAACTAAAGAAACTCGTTTGGCTCCATACTTAATGAAGTTTTTTTTTTGGAGGTCCGTTCTCAACATTTCGTCACCTAGACACTTTTCATACAAATATGTATGATAAATATGCAAATAGCGTATAAGAAAGTGCCTTTCTTTTTATTTATTCCACTGTTTTATGTAAATTGGAATAATGAGGATAATAAATGACACTAGATATTTTTCATATGAATATTTATAATAATAATAATGATGCAAATATCATATAGGGACGTGAACTTTTTTTTGCATGTTGCTGTATTATAAGTTCCTGGGGGGGGGGGGCATGCTGGGGACAGAAGCGTGGTTGTGTGATTGTTTTCTTCTAAAAATTGTCTCCTTTGTTTCTCATACTGAATGGAAGGAGCCCATGTAATAATCTCACCCGAGTTTTTTTTTTCTGGTTTCCTCCTGAGTATAAATTTCTTTCAATAATAATTGTGTTCTTTCATCTTCCTTGCCAAGGCAAAGTATGGAAGAAGAAAATCGTCGAAACTCCACAAACTCAAATCGGTTTTCATCAGTCATGACTTGTAATATGACAAATGTATTCATCTCACGTTCATTATTGTAATTTTCTTTCTACTGTAGGAAACATCGGAACAGCATTTATCAACACTGTTAGCCTTTCGAGCTTGGATAGAAAGCTGATGCACGAACAACAGAGACGTAGACGAGACGTCAACGTTGAAGTGCACGTAAATACTGCTGACATCAATACTGTTTTGATCGTTGTTAATAACGTCGACCTCGACGAATCGAAGGACAACGTATTGACTAGAGTCGGAAATTACCAAATACAAATCTTGGATATGATTGCTAGTTCCGGCCCACCTGACACAAGTGACGGAGACGTAATCTTGATCTTCTTCCCTCAGATGGTGCAACAAAGCTTCACAGAAGCCAACATTGGTACGCTTTACTAAAAGTTAAACATGTATAACGATAAAGCACGTTTTGTGTATGGAAATAATACTTGTGTAAAAGTAAGTTGGCCTGACGTTTCGATCCTAGCAGGATCTTCTTCAAAGGCTAAATGACAAGTAACAGTAACAGAAGGGACAAAAACATGCACAAAATACAGACAGGTTAATGAGCATATGTGAACACAAAGAGATAGATGTAAGAGGATTAGTAGACAAGGGATGGAGAGAAGGAAGAAAGAAACCAAGGAGGGAGGGGAGACAGAAGAAAAGTTAGTCATGTCCTTCCTGAATGTTGAGCCCATGAGGTTGAATGGTGCAAAGGTGTCTCTTTGCTGATTCGTACTAGGTCAGGACGGCTACCTAATGATTCAACCCCCTGTAGGGACATATCGTTAATGGTATGGTTGGCAAGTTCTGTTGGGAAGTTCTGTGTTCACCATGCTCATTAATCTGTCTGTATTCTGTGCGTGTTTTTGTCCCTTCTAGGATCGAAATGTCAGGCCAACTTATTTTTACACATTCTCCTACACAGGCTCTCTAGTGGATACGCAGTTTGCTAACAGTTTTATTTCATTTGAAAATAATACTTACCTGTTTAGAGATGGAGCTTTTGGTGGTGGTACATATTTTCACGGTTTTACGCTTTACATTTACAGTTTCATTATTCCGTAAATCACTTTGAGTGATAATATTGTCCTGTATAATATCTGTTTACTTTCATTCTAATGAGAAACTTAATAGGACATTCAGGAATCATGTTTATCATGGTGAAGGGTATTTTTCGATGGTTCTTGGATTCATTTGAAATAACTCATTTAAATGATAAATATATAGATTTAACTATTTATTTTATTATATAATTGCTAACTTCAGAGTGAGAATAGCAATGCTTACTTCGCCTATCACGATGTGTTCTCAATTTTCACAGGTCAACTTGAAGCGTGAACAAAATTCAACTGCTATAATCAGCTAATCCAGGACAGTCATTATTTTTGATTTCCTTTCCTTAACAGATACCCAACTTGAGGCATTACGTAAAATTATGGAGAAAGCAAAAGACGAAGGACATCAGCTGTCTTATGAGACTGTAGATAGGACCTTAACCGCCCTGAGTACCACAGGTGAAAAGGTGAAGAGTAAAGGATGGTCGCAAACGAAAAGAGAATCGCAACTTCATGAAATCAGGTAAAATAATACTAAAAGAAATTGGGAATGTTACGTATGTCAAATCAAATCAAAGGAGTTTAACCTCTGGTCGACCTCGCGAGAGGTCCTACGTGTGTGTTGCTGAAGACAAACAGGTTTATATGTTGGCTTGGATGGTGTTGCGTACCATACCGCTACCGACAACCATTTCGCTACTTGATACATGTCTTGTTATGACATCTAAATGCACCATGATGAGCTGTCAAACATATAGGCGAATCGCAACATGTTTTCTTTCAGTTACGACAACAGTATGTTTTTTGCATTGTGTTGACATATGAAATATGATTTTCAATAGCTATAACTATTCAAATGAATAAGTTATACTTTCCAGATATCCCATAGCAGCACACCTCTCCTTCTCCGCCCTTCCGGCGGAGAAGATTAGGAGGAGATTAGTGAGCGGTTTAATTAAAAATATTATTAAAAAAATATGCAACAATATTTCATTAAAAAAAATATTAGCTAGACATGCAACGAAGGGTACAATTGTACCCATAAATAGGTTATCAGCATAAATGTTAATGCTTTACATTTCTATGATCTTCAACAGTGAATTGATACAAATATAATCATTACAAATTCTCCTCCTGTTTTCTTTCGCTAGTAATATTTACATATTTATGTTGTTTTTAATATTAATATTTTTCTTTGGTTTTTAGTATTTTCTATTTTTCTTTGTTATTACTATTTTACATTGTTCTTTAGTTATTAATATTGACTTTGCTTTTTCCTTGGTTATCATATTTAATTTAATTTTTACCTCGTTTTGTTTGTGTTTAACACGCTACAGAGAATTGCGGATTATGGCTTTGCAACAATTGGGGAAAGCGCTCAACATCGAATCAAATTTAGTTTTCAATATACGCGGAAATAGGATGGGTATATTTAGCTTTTTACCACAGGAAGATACTTGGCTACAGCATGATAACCTTCATGTGTTTCTACGACCTGGCGACTCAATACAAAACATGTAGGTCAAATTTTATTTTCGTGATGTTTTGTTATTTTAATATAATTCTGATTCGTTTTTAAAATGAAATTGGTATATTTTAGCTTCCTTGAATACGTTTTTCTAAATTAAAGAGAAACCAGATCATGGGTTTGTGGTAAGAATTGAGACAATTTACAAGAACAAATGAATAATTGGACGAGATTATAATATGTAGCTAGGAGTGAAAAATAAATAAATACCCAAACAACGCTGTATTGAATGGGTATCTTCCATGGGTGATTGAAAATTCAAAGCAATAACATGAGAAGGTCATAACAACAGGTTTAATATTGTAGATATTAAAGTCGTCTCCATATCACAAAAATACACATTTCAATAAATAAAGGAAATCAAAAAGAAAGGAAAATGAATCAGATGTGGTTGCTGTCATATTTAGACTTGATCTCAAGGGCGTAGGAACCGGGGGGGCTGGGGGGGCGCTAGCCCCCCCAGTGAAAAATGTGGAGGGGCGGAAGTATCATTCCGCCCCCCCCCCCCGCTTCGCAAGTCAGAAAACCCCTTTTTCATTTCCAAATGAGAAAAAAAAATCTCATTTGGAGCACCAAATTGCATCTAAGGCCTGGTGAAAATACAAAATTAAGTTTACAAAATGGAGTGGGTGTTGAAGTGTGCTATATCGCACCAAATTGCATCTGAGGCTACCTGGAAATGCAAAAAATTCCAAAGGGGAGGGGGACACCCCCTCCCCTTAGACCCCTCTCCCAGGCCGGCTATCAGTCTTCAGCCCACCCCCCCCACTCAAAAGTACCTTCCTACGCCACTGCTTGATCTCGTCTCTTGATCGTCTTGATCGTCTCGATCGTCTTGATGGTCTCGTCTCTTGATCTCGACTTGACTTCAATCTCGTCTGTGCAAGCTACATTGAATCTGCGCGATACCTCCCACGCAGAATAACAGTTTTTGTTACTACTTGTTCATCACGGTGACATAAAATACTATAGTGATGGCTATGGCGGGCCATCAGTCTCAAATCGTGGAGAATCGACATATTCCGATTTAAATCGACATATACCAATTTAAAAAAAAGTCCAAGGAAATTGACTTCTATACCGATTTAATTCGACATATCATCGATTTAAGCTGGTAGATGTCGATTTAAATTGACATATACCGATTTGTTTTACATATCATCGATTCAAATTGGTATATATATATGTCGATATAAATCGGTATATGTCGATTTAAACTGGTATAAGTCGGTATATGTGGATTTAAATCGGTATAAGTCGATTCCCCACGATTTGAGACTGATGGCCCGCCAAAGATGGCTTGGTTTGAGCCTGCTATGATAAGTAAAAAAAACCTCATGTGTGTGTATTTTAATTTCTCTACGAGAAATATTTTTTGTCAAAAAGTTCAATTTGATCGTTTCAATTTCAGGTTTGGGTATAACTGGTGTTCCGATGACGTGGTTTGTGACGGCCTCAATGCAATACTAATTGAATTGGATGATTTGGATAAAAATGTAACAAAATGCTCCAATTTCACTGATGTACAGCTACTCAACCCAATTACAGGTATAGTATATTGTGAAATAAATGTGTCAAAACCATTGATTCCGAAAAGCGAAAGTGATTTTTTTAGTTACGTTCATCAAAAAAAAAGGGGTTTAGTTTACCGTCAGATCACGTTTCGAAGAAATGTTACCGATATTATAAACAATTCCAAAACCTTTACCTAAGAAAGAAAAAAAAAACAATAGCTGTCGATATAAGTGTTATTAAGTTTAACACTAAAGCTATGCAGCCAACACAAAAATTGACCCAATTAGTTGTTTGCGGTATATAAAACCTACAAACCCGAACATAACGATCTATATCTGACATATGCAATTAGTCATCTCCCCTTTAGGGAGGGGTGTGGGGGGGGGGGTTAAGCAAGAGTGGAAAAGGTTTTTAAAAGTAACTAGAAAGGATTAGATTTTGCTGTCTAAGAATTGTTGTTTTGTTTATTATTTTTTTACAGGTAATCCAGAAGCTATTACTTCTTTGGAGGATCGAATGGAACTGAACTTTACGCTGGTATCAGGTGACCTATCGGATTGCGTATGCAAATTCTGGAATGAAACTACTGGCAAACTTGAAGAGACCGGCGTGATCACATCCACACACGATGGTCATGTGATCTGTAAGACCGACCATCTAACTAGCTTCGTTGTAGTCAGGGCAACACATGTGCCCGGGTCAGGTAAATTAATTTAGGCGATTGAGAAAATCATACGCAGCCATGATATAGAAAGGCTGAAGGAATATGGACGAGGACTATTCATACAAGACCGTAATGCCCTAAGTGGGTAATAACTTGACAAGTCGTACAGAACCTCCTCCCCCCTAGAACCCCCCCCCCCCCCATGGAAAGAAGGACAAAGAAATACTCAGACGGTATCAGTGGAACTAGACATAATTAAGAACACTCTCAGAATTGACCAAAGTCAGGATAGGGGGGGGGGGGGGGGAGTGGAAGCAACAGGGGCTACATACTATGAGCACATGATTAATCAGAGATCACGGGAAATATGAGACACCCGACATGGAAAACATTATAGTGTATTCTCAATTTCATTATAAACTTAGAAAGGGTGCAAAATGGAATCCCGGTGACGTAATTGTCCCAAAGGAATTTCTCACGAGGCCTTTACGTACCATAGACAATGTAAAACTATGGGCAGCGGGTACCTGCTTTCCTATAAGACAGTTTGGAGGGAAAAGTGACTGTTACGTAATACTATAGTTTCTAGTGAATACAGGTTAATACAAATCAAAACACATTGATGTCTTCATGACTTTAAAGCTGTTGTTCAAACTAAGAAAGTATGCTAGAAGACATCGTACTTTCAAACCCAGTAGACAACCGTAGGTCGGAACAAGTGTTGGACCTTTTTTTTTCAAAAGCAACGTTTACAAAAAGTTATTCAATCATCCACTGTAACTGATAGAATGCAAAGTAAGTTTTCCAACAGGACACTGTGAGTGAACCCAAGTGAGTTATCCAAGAAGCTTAAGTGTAATGTATTATGATGGACAGACTGTTACAGACAACGACATCAAGTGATAGTTCCTATTCCTTTTTCACCTCCGTTAATAATGACCTCATATTTTTTTACACAAATCATATTTTTTACACAAATCTCCACAGCCCTTAAATTAATCCTCTCATCGTTAGTTCCTTTCATCTTATATATCCTCTCTTTATTGTGTCTAATTTTGCTGACTATTCTTAGTTCATTTGTCTACCTGTGTCCCATAATGTGCTTTTTGTCCTATTTTTGTATAGTAGTTACGTAGTTGGAATAACAGTTTAATCTCTCTTTAATACACTTTATGTTGTTGATTTGGTTTTATAATTTCACTCCTCTGATACTAACTTTGTAATTTTTTTGGTTTATACTTGTAGGTACGAATCATCTTGGAACAATCGTGATCATTCTTGCCTTGGTTACGTTTGTAGTTCTTCTCGTCGTCATTAGTGGGATTTTAATAAAATTCATGCACAAGAAGAAAATTTATCCGGCAAGAGAATGACGTCATTGATAAATACATTATCTGACAAATTCGGTTGAATCAACAAAGGATTAAATATTTAGATTTTATTAATATATGTTTGGTTATTTTATTATATGTTCCCGTTCGTCTTTTGATAATTTGGCTTGTCCTTCTCGACTATATCAACAATGGAAGCAAGAAAAATTGAGGTAAGAGTTGATTGCTTTAGTAAGGAATGCAAAGAGATGATTGGTTTAGTAAGGAATGAGAAGAGATGATTGGTTTAGTAAGGAATACAAAGAGATGATTGGTTTAGTAAGGAATACAAAGAGATTATTGGTTTAGTAGGGAATGAAAAGAGATGATTGGTTTAGTAAGAAATGCAAAGAGATAATTGGTTTAGTAAGGAATGCAAGGAGATGATTGGTTTAGTAAGGAATACAAAGAGATGATTGGTTTAGTAGGGAATGAAAAGAGTTGATTGGTTTAGTAAGGAATGCAAGGAGATGATTTGTTTAGTAAGGAATGCAAGAGATGATTTGTTTAGTAAGGAATGCAAGGAGATGATTTGTTTAGTAAGGAATGCAAGAGATGATTGGTTTAGTAAGGAATGCAAAGAGATGATTGGTTTAGTAAGGAATGCAAAGAGATGATTGGTTTAATAAGGACAGATATCTATTGACAATGTAATAAAGGTACTAGTCTATACTCAGACATCGTTGTAACTAATGTAGTACATATTTAAACAGACAAGTAAGTAAATAATTGGTATGGATTATTGAAAATTAAAATACCAGAATAATATCCCAGTGGGACCGAAGATTAAAGTGCTCTATCTCTCTCTCTGTATATATATATATATTTATGGGTATCTTTTATTCAGAAAATGTAGTTATTAATTTATGAAAGACAGATGGAAAAGGAGAGCATCATATACTCAGAGTATATATACTATATGGTTTGTGTAAACGTATAATTTGTTAAAACAATTACCACTCAGATCTTATTTGTTTGATTCAATTTCTTAATATATGGTTTACAATTTAATATGTGTACTCAGAATTCGATTTTAATTATTGGAAAGAAAAATGTATCATTGTAGTAGTTTTAGTCTGTCTTAGTGTCTTGCAAAATCCCTTAAGCTGAATTGAGCCGATTACATAAAAGAGAAAGAAATATCAATAACTGGTAAGTTTGTATATATATATATATATATATATATATATATATTTATATATATATATATATATATATATACATATATATATATTTATATAGTTGGTTAGAATCATGTTTGATCTCTAGAGTAAGGCAAAATATGTCACCAAGACAAAACTAGGATTGTTTGATACAGGTGACAAACGCCTACAGTGGAATTACGACCTTCTTTACCGGTTTCGAACCTCTGGACATAAAATCAGCGTCCATAGCCTAGTGGTTAGGGTGTCCGCATATAAAGGCTATAATGTAGGATAAACGAACAGAAACGTTAGGGTACAAAAGGCCTTTTCTTTGCGCCATGTTACCGCCAAATTGTACACGTGTGTAGTAAGGTCCATTCTCACATGTTTGATTTTGAATGGCAAAAGAAAAAGAAATCATGGTTGAGCGCCTGGGGAACTGCCCCCCCCCCCCGAGGCCCTGCCGGTATTCACACTGTTCTGGGTTACAAAATAAAGCTAAAGTTTCGGTTTATTAGGAGACGCATGTGTTACCTCTTACCCCAGTATCGATGAAAAAAGCTCCAGAGGTTCCTATCTCATGAATTAAAAGGAATGATGATACCTCTCTTCTTTGGTTACAAATGATTAAACAGTAAAATCCACAACAAGAATGTCCTGGAAGAAGTTTAAAATACCGGAATCGCTTAAATTATAATAATAAGCACCCTTCCTCTCCTAAAATATATACATAAATATATGTATCGAAATGTATATATATATATATATATATATATTTTTTTTTATGGAAGAAAAGAAAAAAAAATGGAAGAAAAGTTTAGAAGTCAAGAGTTTGGGTTATATTGTTGGCACTTTGGATAGTAAAATGAGATTGACGGGACGAGCCGGTTTTTAGAGGGCGCATAGTGTTAAAATGTTACCGGTTCATTCTAGGCACGGTAGAAAAAGGTGCCACGGTTGCGGGGAGACAGGTAAGCGAGGAACGAAGTAAATTGATGAATAATGTTGGTATTTCAACCAACTGATCCGATAAAAAAAACAGCTAGCTATTCATTGCTATTTATTTTTCTTTCAGTAGGTGTCCGAAAAGAATTGGAAAAAAATGGGTTGCGGGGGGGGGGGGGGCTGCAGCTCCCGCCTCCTACGGGACCTACGCCTATGTGTGTAGTGTTTGGTTTCGATATACCTGATATCGGAAATATCTGCTATTTTTCTGTTCCTTCAACCAAGTTTTACAATAGCCATTATAAGAGGTTTTAATATTTCTACACCAATAAATTAACTGTGTCTGAATTTTAGAAAATTTCCTGACCAACATTATTCATCATACTTTCCTCTACTCGTGCAATTTTGACCTGTCTGTTAGGGGTTGAAAAAGGTTTTTCTATATTGGTTATCCATAGATTGAATTTTGTGCAACATTATGGGTATGTTTTGAAGTGATTTTATTCACGAGAAATGTGAATTTTCAAATTCTCAACAAATAATGGGCTTAAAACCTTCAAAAGTGGGGCTTTCGGATATTGTGGGCCGTGACGTAGAATCACCTACAAAAGCAATGATCCATAGGACATGCAATGAGGTCGAACATGATGTGTGACTGGTGACAATATTCAAAAAGGTTATGGATGGAAAAAAAAACTTTTGGGAAATACTTGGTTCTCAGGCAAAAGTGTACATCTGGTTGCTTATTCAAGCCCGAGAAGTGCCATTTCCGGTGATCTGGGGGGTATCAAAACCAAAAATTTTCTTGTACGCTCCGCGCCAACTGATGGTGGCGCTCCGCTTAGATAGTAATTCGCGCCCCCCCCCCCGGGGTTAGAAAATCCTGGATACGCGCCTGTAATGCATGTGGTCAGTCAAACAGTCAGATAATCAGACGCGAAGACAGTAAGACAAGCACACAGGTAGACAAGCAGACAGTCAGTGGCGCAGAGAATCATACAAGCAGAGAATCAAAAGTGCAGACAATTAGACAATCAGACCAGCAGACATTCAGACACGCAGACAATCATCTATGCAGCCATTTATATACACAGCCTATCAGTCACACAGCCAATCACACGCAGCTCACGCCAGTCAGACAATCATACACGCATTCAGAAAAATAAACAGACACGCACCCAGGCAGACAATTATTCACGCAGACAATCATACACACAACCAGTCAGCCAGTCAGACACGCAGCCAGCTAGACAAGCAGACACGCAGTCAGTCAGACAACCAGTCAATCAAACAATCAGGCACGTAGACAATCAGACAACCAGACAATTAGACAATCAGATAGTCATGCACGTGGTCAGTCAGCCAGTCAGATAATCAGATACGTAGACAGTAAGACAAGCACACAAGTAGACAAGCAGACAATCCGTGGCGCAGAGAATAATACAAGCAGAGAATCAAAAGGGCAGACAATTAGACAATCAGACATTCAGACACGCAGACAATCATCAATGCAGCCATTTAAATATACGCATCCTATTAGTCACTCAGCCAATCAGACACGCAGCCAGTCAGACAATCATACACGCAGCCAGTGAAAAAATCAAATAGGCAGCAAGTCAGACAATCCGGCAAACACGCATACGTAGACAAACATACATTCATACATGCAGACAATCGGGCTCGCATCCAATCAGCCACGCAACTAATCAGACATGCAGCCAGTCAGAAAATCATACCGGCAGCCAGTCAGACCATCATACACGCATCCAAACAAACAGACACGCAGCCAGTCAGACAATTAATCATGCAGTCAGACAATCAGACAGGCAGTCAGTAAGACAAACATACACGAGGCAAGTGAAACATTGGGACACGCAGCCAGTCAGACATGCACCCAGTTAGACAATCAGACACGTAGGCAAACATACATTCATACACGCAGACAATCAGGCTCGCATCCAGTCAGCCACGCAACTAATCAGACATGCAGCCAGTCAGAAAATCATACCCGCAGCCAGTCAGACCATCATACACGCATCCAATCAAACAAACAGACACGCAGCCAGTCAGACAATTAATCATGCAGACAATCAGACAAGCAGCCAGACAATCAGACACGCAGTCAGTAAGACACACATACACGAGGCCAGTGAAACATTGGGACACGCAGCCAATCAGGCACGCATCCAGTTAGACATTCAGACACACAGCCAGTCAGACAATCAGACACGCAGCCAATCAGACAATCAGACACGCAGCGAATCAGACAATCAGACACGCCGACAGTAAGACAATCATACATGCAGCCAGTGAAACAATCAGATAGGCAGCCAGTCAGACAATCAGACACGTAGACAAGCAGGCAAACATACACGCAGACAATCAGGCTCGCATCCAATCAGGCACGCAACTAATCTTACACGCAACCAGTCAAACAAACAGACACGCAGCCAGTCAGACAATTATTAACGCAGACACGCAACCAGTCAGACTGCCAGACACGCAGTCATTAAGACAAACATACACGAGGCCAGTGAAACAATCAGACACGCAGCCAGTCACAAATGCAGACATTAAGACAATCATACATGCAGCCAGTAAAACAATCAGATAGGCAGCCAGTCAGACAATCAGGCATGCAGACAAGCAGACAAACATACACGCAGACAATCAGGCACGCAACTCATCAGACGCGCAGCTAGTCAGACAATCAGACACGCAGCCAGACAGGCAATCATACACGCATCCAGTCAAGCAATCATACACGCAGCCAGTTAAACAAACAGACACGCAGCCAGTCAGACAATTAATCACGAAGACAATCAGACACGCAGCCAGTTAGATTATAAGATACGCAGCCAGTCAGACACGCAGACAATAAGACAATCAGACACGTAGACAAACATACATTCATACACGCAGACAATCGGGCTCGCATCCAATCAGCCACGCAACTAATCAGACATGCAGCCAGTCAGAAAATCATACCCGCAGCCAGTCAGACCATCATACACGCATCCAATCAAACAAACAGACACGCAGCCAGTCAGACAATTAATCATGCAGACAATCAGATAAGCAGCCAGACAATCAGACACGCAGTCAGTAAAACAAACATACACGAGGCCAGTGAAACATTGGGACACGCAGCCAATCAGGCACGCATCCAGTTAGACATTCAGACACGCAGCCAGTCAGACAATCAGACACGCAGCCAATCAGACAATTAATCATTCAGACACGCAACCAGTCAGACTGCCAGACACGCAGTCATTAAGACAAACATACACGAGGCCAGTGAAACAATCAGACACGCAGCCAGTCACAAATGCAGACATTAAGACAATCAGACACGCAGCCAGTAAGACAATCAGACACGCAGCCAGTAAGACAATCATACATGCAGCCAGTAAAACAATTAGATAGGCAGCCAGTCAGACAATCAGGCATGTAGACAAGCAGGCAAACATACACGCAGACAATCAGGCACGCAACTCATCAGACACGCAGCTAGTCAGACAATCATACACGCATCCAGCCAAACAATCATACACGCATCCAGTCAAGCAATCATACACGCAGCCGGTTAAACAAACAGACACGCAGCCAGTCAGACAATTAATCACGCAGACAATCAGCCACGCAGCCAGTCAGACTGTTAGACACGCAGTCAGTAAAACAAACATACACGAGGCTAGTGAAACAATCAGACACGCAGCCAGTCAGACACGCAGCCAGTTAGATAATGAGATACGCATCCAGTCAGACACGCAGACAATAAGACAATCAGACACGTAGACAATAAGATAAGCAGACAATTAGACAATCATGCACTTAGTCATTCAAACATTCAGATAATCAGACACGCAGACAGTAAGACAAGCACACAAGTAGACAAGCAGTAGTAGTAGCAGGTGGGCCTACATCTCGTATACTGTAGATTCGTTCGCCGTTGACATCAAGTAGAGCCTAGGCTTAGATGGCAGAAATGTTCAGTTCTGATGTTTAGAGCTGTAGTATTCTACGTACTAGTTGCGCGAATGTTCAAACGCGAACTGCATGCTGGGTTGATTAACGTTAGTGTACAGATCAGTGGTTCCGGCATCCGTTGTACAGGCTTAGGCTAGTATAGGCTGACTTCCATCGCAGAGTGTGTCCGTTAGGCAATGTCGTGAACAAACGTTGTGTTCCTCGTTAGTACTTCGGGCCAAAAAAAATCTCCTGTTCGTTATTGATCGTAACGAACGAAAGTTGTGAAAAGTTCCGTTACCGTTTTGTTCCTGAAGAAAGCAACCGATCTCCACCATGTAATATTGTGACGAGCCCGGCTCCTCCGATAGTTATACTATATCGGGACTCGTGATAGAAAGGTACTGGGGTTATCTTGATGCCGTATTTATGCTTCTTCAGGAGACGTCTCGAACGGAAGATAGAAGAAAACAATGAGTTCTCAGAAAAACAATTTGGCAAGATAGGATTTGATTATTGATTCGGTATAATTTCTTCTCTGTCGATTCTCTTAAAAACAAAATTAGGCCTACAATGATTTGACTCCGTCAATTACGCAATTAGAAGGAGTGATGAAATGGTGACGAAGCAATGACGAAGCGACGAACTGATGACGGAGTGATAAACTTGCAAACCCATGCCGCCTTTTATACCTTACTCTACCAAAAATCCCACTGCGCACAATCAAAAGGCAGCCAATAACCTGACCATCCTGTATTAACTTAACGATATAAAAATAAGTGCGCTGGCACTGATCTGCCCTGATTGGTTGGGAGTTTGGAAGTCCAGCCCCTTTCTATGGAAACTTCCATACCACGTGAGAAAAACCTTCTCGAATGTTCTATCAACACAATGGAATCTATTTTGGGAAAAGGCCCTGTGACACGATTCAATAAGATAGTTAAAACTTCTCGTGGGAAAACTGAATCCATGACCTAGATAAATATATAAGAGGCCTGTAAGGTGTCTCGATGGAGTTTTTCGGTAACATCAAAGAGGCAGTATTACTATTTCATAACAATACTAGTCCCTATTGTATTGCCCTATGTATCACTTGAGTGACTCTGAATGGCACAAGCTAGATTGAACCTGGCTTGAAGGTAGTTGCTTTATCCCTTTGTGTCCTGCATATTTGTCTTGTTTGTGTCTTGTTTTGCGTTATGTCATGTTTGGGCAGTACATGGTAAGCATTCCTTTCAGAGTTGGAGAATATTCCTCACTTCACTCCCAGGGTTTGAGAGGTACAGTTGTACAAGACTGGCTGTGTCCTCTGTGGGCGTGGTGTGTTGGTTATTTTTGCTGTTGTGGTAAGACCCTGTGAGGGCACTAAGTTGTATTCAGGCTTGTTGAGATGCTTGAAGCTTAGCCTGCGAGGCCAACATTTTATACGCAAAAAAACATATATTATTTATTGTCACCACCTGAGTTAATTTGACCAGTAACCGGTTCTGTGTGGATGTATCGTGGCGCCAGTCTGTACCTGGAGAGCGGGAGCAAGTCAAAGCCCAGTGAAGTAAGTCACATTATTTATCCTTGTTAAGAACATGTTGGGACTGGTGTTTCAAGGTATTAGAATATGTTTATTCTATTCATTGCTTATTGAAGTGTCCCTGTTATTGTGAGGGTTCGTATCCTGACCTTGGTAACTTTGGCTCTAGCCTTGGGGATATGTCAATAATACTTAGTAATATGTGTTACAAGATAATGCAATCAGGGATCACTTTAGAGAGGATAATTGTGTCTTGGGGTATGGCATGATATTTTAGATACAGAGATTATGTTCTAGAATAATCCTGGCCATTGAAGCTGCCCTAGGGGTAGAGATAGTATGTATATAGTAAGTGTTGTATTGGAGTAGTTAGTGGGGGCATTATAGAATTGGGAGCCTTGTGATTATTTAGGGCTTGGTGGTGGATTTGTGTTATTATTTATGTATTATGTGTTATGCGTGTTCAATATCCCAAAGGGAAATTCACATCTGCAGGAAGATTCACTGTGGTTAGGGTTCGTATTACAATTCCCTCTGGATAATTCCAGAGCACGTATAGACAAAATACTATTTAACGTATTTTGTACCCTGCAGTTCTCGACCATCATCAGCGGAGAAAGAGAGACAGGGGGCGCTGGCCTAAAGAGGGCGTGGCCCAAAAGACGGGAGTTGGTGAAACAGTGACAGCAACCTAAGGCTCACCGAACTTTTGGATTGAAATTGTCATTTGAACTTTAAGTATCAGAAGACGTGAAAAGAGATCAAGTTTCTTAATTTCTAGATTTCCTATGTTATAATTCCATCATTCCCTAATTTGTTATTTATGTGAAGGGTGTGATTTATTTGAAGGGTGTGATTTACGTGAAGGGGTGTTCCAGTCGGTAATTGTATCACTATATTTTTCTGTTCTATACACCCACATGTCCGAGTTCTTTATGAACGGGTGTTTCAGTCGGTAATTGTATCAATATATTTTTCTGTTCTATACACCCACATGTCCGAGTTCTTTATGGAGTCAAGTACCTAGCTGTTATCCACGCCTTAATTAACAAAGTTAGCACTATTCCCGTGTTGGTCAGGGGAACAGTGACAACTTCATTTCTTAGATTAATGTTTGGGTTGAAGAAAAATATGTTCAAATTGTGTGATGAATATTATAATATTATGCAGTGTTAACACTGTATTGGAATAAGAGATACTTTGGCAGACTGTTTAATAAATCAGAACAACAAGAGATAAAAAGAAAGAAGCCATAAAGAATAATAAGAGTAGTATCACATTTTCACGTCACGCATATTTAATGACAACATAAATCTGGTACAGTTCGATGACATTTACTTCTTTTGTATTTATGATTGGAAATGGTGTCTTCAGAAAGAGGTTGATAGGTGGGGTAGAAAATGTTTCTTAAAGACCTTCCAAAAAAAGAAGAGAAAAGAGGCATAACGTTATGTGACCTTACAAAAGTAAAACAATCACATTATCCCTGATATCCTCCATCACGGCAATTCTGCATAAAAGAGGTAATGACATGATAAGAACATAGCAAATACAATACTTAACTGTAGATGAAGTTTGTTTTCCTTGAATCTTGGTGTTTGGAAAATATCGTCATTGCTTTCACATTATTAATTTCAGTTTAATGTTGATTTCATTTACAAGACAAGATAACTAGATGTATATACTTAAGGACGTTGAGTGCAAGAATTAATGTGGCAGAAGGCTGGATAAGCATAAGGAAGTGGGATGAGAGGGAATGGGATGAGGGAGGGGTGGGGGAGGGGTGGGGGAGGGGAGGGGTGGGGGAGGGGTGGGTGGGGGAGGGGTGGGGGAGGGGTGGGAGAGGGGGAGGGGTGGGAGAGGGGTGGGGAGGGGTGGCATCGAAGCCAGCAGAGACATAATTAAAATGTAAGTGGATAGAAGATTAAACAAGAAAACATAAATGATAATGTAACCAAGCCAGAAATATTAATTAATATCTGGTTGGTAATTTCAATTAATTAATGTTCCTTTAAATAAATTGATTTAATTATGAAAGACTAATTGTTATTGCAAACCATGTATTAATTCTACCTACCTCACGTTAAGAAGGACACTTAATTATTCAAGGCACTTATGGCAAAGCCGTCATTGTATTTAATTATTACAAGTTTATTATTAGTACTTTTAGTTAATTAAGGCTTAGAATTAAACTCACATTGACATGAACAGTTTTCTTGTACATCGAATATTGAAACGTTGAACAACTTTTCTACATTAGCATAGTAATATAATTATTTTCTTCTATGTACAATCGTTATGATTCTTTACATAGGCAACACCTCTGCAAGAAAGGTTGTATATTGTTTGTCTTTTCTTAATGGCTAAAATACACAATCTATTTATTTCAAATAAAAAGGAATAATTATACTGCTAATTTCTCTTTTTAATTTTCGTATAATTAATTGCTTAATTTCCGCAGCCGTTTAACCAATTATGTATAATCCAGTGATTTCCTTACCGGTAATGGGTAAAGTTTGTTGTAATTTTATATTGGTATGACCTGGGTGTAGAGATAAAATGTTCTCGATAAAATTGGGTTAAAATAATTTATATATGTATATATATATATAATATATATTATATGTGTAACAAATAAAATTATCGTAAATCTATATTTATGTTTAAGTAATGGAAAAATATATACATCATAATGTTCCGTGTACTTTTCTTTGTTCTTATAATACTCCATATATAATATCTTTTAGTATATACTCCATTTATTTTCTTATCTATATGTACATACACTTTTATGACGTCAGATACTATAGTTGTCTACAATTCATCAGGTTAAGACTATTTTATACACCATGAAACGATCTTTATTATTTGACAATTAACAAATAACATAGAATTTACATCTACAAATTACCGAACGGGATTAAATATACACAAGATTGCTATTATCATCGCTATTGTAGCAGGATCGTGTACCAATTACCGAGATCGTGTGTCAATGAACGGGATCGTGTGCCAATTAATCACCATTGGGACCAACCTTCTTCTCCTTGTTGACCTTGATTACGACAGCAACCACGACAACTACTAAAATGATCAGGATCACTACACCGATAATTATTCCGATGATCGCCCCCATTTGCAGACCTTTGGCTGAAATAATAACATAAACAGAATAAATAACAAAATGACGTCATATCAAGAACGATATACAAAACATACCTCCATTTCATATAGGAAACCATTCTGACTGTTGCATGTAGTTTTGTTTTGGAAGTTCGTACCTAAATCTTTACAAAAAAACTCAACGAATGAATTTTATGGCTACGATATGTTAACTGAAAGAAAAAAAATATTGCAAATATACAACAAAGCCAAATATACTGCACACCTCATGCAAGTAGATTTTGTCATAGATGAGATTCAATATTCAATACAACTCATTTCGCATTGAATGTATTATTGATTCCATCGCTAGTCATCAGTTACCAAGGAAACGTTGACAACCTCTGTTATTACTGAGCTTAACAACACTACACGTTTATTCGATCTAACAAAGACATTAATACTCGGTAGGCCATACTACTATATCAATTGCGCCTCGTGCGTTGTCATTATTAGTTCTGCTAGTTTATGGAGAATCTCTTATAGTTGCTATGATTTTTTTCTTTGTGATTGCGGTTAAACGTTTCGCTGTTGATGTATCACATCTTTATAAAGTTGTTGTGTATATCAAAGTAAAAATGTGATATCCTAATTTTGCAATTTAGTTTAGTTTAACTGATTGCTTTACATTTCTTCGAGGTTTCGTTCATGATCGAGGCATAAAACAATCGTACATATTTAAACCAATTGGTTTCTTTGTATTTAAAGCAATTATTGTACTCAGCGATTTCAATTCTTTCTAAAGTGTTACATTCAAAATAAAAAAAACTAAACAATTTGTCAAGGAAAAGGCGCTATTTTGTCATGCTTTGGAAGTGTCCTTGGTCCATGCTAAATGTTTATATTTTAACATCAACGTTAAACTAGCAGAAATTATTATTTTTAAATTTTTCAACAACAGGACACTTTATAATTTTCTATTAATTGCTCAACAGAGAGAATTTTCAAAACCCAAAATGGAAGTGATTCTTATCACAAAAAAAGGATACTTTTGATTAAGTTAAAGGAAAATTTGAGGTATCACCCCCCCCCCCCCCCTAAAATAAACCTTGAAAATGTAGGAGGGATGTGTGGTGGGCATCATATTCCCCTGCTCCTCCAGCTGTGGTACACAGTTCGATGCGACGTAAAACTAGACGAGATAAATACCATTGCATTAAAGAAGTAATATTACCTTCACCCGCGGGAGCGCCCTCAGTTCCGGGTACTCCAGTAGTCGGATTGTCTATAATAAATTGAAAAAGTGTAAGGTCATTACAAATTAGATGATATTTATCGGAAACGTAGAATAAACGTACTTTGTTGACATTTTCTAGTACTTTAAGTAGGGGTCAGTTTTACGACTGCTTGTATTTGCTGTCTTCGATATATAATAAATATTAAGTGAACATTTCTTGCTACCTACTATCTATCTGACAGAGAGCATTTCCATTCCTTTGTTGGGACAAGGGATGGAAGAGAATGCTTAGTGTAGACAGAACATGACAGAATATCGCATATCATGAAACTAGGGATATATTTAACCCAGACTGATTACTAAATACTAAAGTATAATAAGACAAAAGAAACATCGTATCCTTACGTAATATTTGTAGATCACTTTGAAACGGCAAAAACAGTTTTGACTAGAACGCGGTTCCGCACTCTTTCGAACAAAAATATGATATTGGTCTTTAAAAAGATCATGATTCATAGAACAAAAGCAAATTTCAATCTCGAAGTTGTCCAAAACAAATCGTTGATGCAGAAAAAAAAAATCATATTAAAATGTTTCAATGAAATAGGAAATCACTTATTAAAATAAGTCCATAGGATTGTCGAAATAATAAAAGCTTAAAGGAGGAAAACAAGGAAGTTACGAACAAATTAATTCTAGTATCATAATTGTCTTATGAGCCATTTTAGCTAACCGTTACAATTATGACTAATGTATTGGGTTCTTGGTTTAATTTAGTATACCGAAAAATGAAGTAAGAACTGCTCTTGTTGAAACGAATAACCAGCTTTTCACAACCCACCCAAACCAGATCTGGCCTCCTTGAGAATACAAAACGAAGTTAGTCATCATAACAATGTGCTTGTACACTTTTCATGATCAGAACCCCAATCGGGTATGTTAATAGCGTATTAGCTGCAGCATCTGCCTGCCAAAATGTCATTAAATACCTATGTATGTACCGATATGAGGACTACCAATGGATCAATATACTCTCCCCTTCCCACCAATTGAACTGACATTATATTTAGAAACAAACCTAGGTCAGAAACGGGTACTTGTTCTCCAACGAAGCTGGTGAGATGAACGGTTTTGCAAATCAGCTTGCCATCTCTCAGTTCCGTAGTAACGCCTGTTGATTCTAGCTGTGATTTCTCTTCGTTCCAAAACTTACATTCGCATGTCATTCCGTTCTCTAGATTTAATTCCAGTTCGACTTCTATTGGCTCCGTTAAGTCAGCGATATCCTGGTTTTCATCTGATAGGAACATGAAAACAAAATAGTCCTCTATGTCAACCTTGACATTAAAATTCATTGTATCAAAATTAAAGACAGGTGGAGAAGGATACAGTAAGACCCATTGAAATATTGTAAACAGGACTAATGACAAACCAAAAGTTATAACTGTTAAGCCCGGGTCACATCTGCGCGATTCAACACGCGATTCAACTCGCAGCTAAAATCACGCGAATTAGAAAAGTTGCTTCTGAGAAGTTGCCCTGATTAGGAAATTGCTCTATTGCAAATCAACCCAAATCGACGGCGCAACTTTTATTGCGCAACAAGCTGATACCCGTGTCTAACTACGCGATTCAACCTTCAATTGTATTGCGAGTTGAATCGCGTGCGCAGATGTGACCCGGGCTTTAAGGAGACAAACGGGTGATATATTGGGTCCCCGGAATGTTTCATTCAAACCGTTGTTGAAAACACAAATGTTTTACTTTGTGTTCATGGTACAGTGTATAAACATGTAATTCTACAGTTTGCATTCCAAGACATCAGCAACTTCTTTAACGTAATTTACTGTTGTAAACTATTTGATTTAATAACTGGCAAGCAATTACTAAGTGTGTGAATAAATGCCTGTAGTATAACTAGTTCTTGTATATTTCAATGAATTGTCCAAGAGATAAAACTGCAACTAAAATCTGAATTTCACAAACTTAGAAGTATTAGCATTTTTAGACTTTTTCCCCATCTACTATGACATCTTCCTCGTTAAAGCAGTATTATTGTACCCATGACTGAAAGAGCTAGAAGTGGGATTCATTCTTCACTTAAACTATACCCGTGGGATACGAAGGGAGAAAGTGCAAAAGTAACGGCAAAACAAAGCTGGTAAAAGACAATAACTTTTAAGCAATCATATGAGTTTCGTTTTTTTTTTTGCTTAATTGTGTGTGTCGTTTAATGTTTTCTCAAATATTTTCACTAAAGTGATTAATTAAAGTGAGACATACGCAGCTTGTTAAAATAAACTATTTTTTTATGGAAGAAACGGGTTGTTTCTGTAAAGGTTTTTACCAATTAATGCAGTTTTTCTGCAAAATGCTAATTTGGTAATGCTATTCCATACAGATGATTGCGTCATATGCTCAATCTTCCCCACCCCTTCCCCCTTTCCCCCATCTATTCAAATTACCGGTATGATCATGAGTCTACCGTCGCGCTATATTTATTTCAAGAGGTGAATAGTTATATGTAGGACACTACGTTCAAATGTCTCCATAATTTAAATAATTCCATATAGTAATATACTTTACCTGTAACAGGATTGATAAGTGTCACATCGGTCAATTCGGAGCATTTCTCTATCCCTTCATCCCATTCTTGGACTTGTATCAGCAAAGCTTTCACGCCAGTACATGCCTCGATATCGCTTTGTGTGCACCAGTCGTAGTTGTATCTATCGTTTGGAGAGTAGTGAAGAACCAAATCTTTTTCTTTACTTCTTCCATGCATCCGACACTATGTTTATTGTGTATCCATTCAGTCCAGTATGTTATAATCAGCAGTAATTTTTACGACGCTTAAGCGACCACAAATGTAGGGGGAGAAGCTTGCAAGGGCTTATGGATTACAACTTAAACGCCGGGTGGCTTCCAATTCAACATTTTAACCCAAATTTGGAGTCTTTCCAACTTACAAAGTCATTTCAGATGAGAAAACCGTAGATTGCTCTTGAATGAAAAATCCACCTTACTATGACCCGGTCAGGTATCGAGCCCGCCACCTTCCGATTACTAGGCCTCGTTGCTTCAAATTCCACCGTCTTTATTCACTCAGCCACAGCAACGGTAATTGAAAAATTGTTGACTCTCATGTACTCAAATTTTCGAAATTTGAAAATTCTCATTGTTAAACTAGATGCCACGTTGATGCGAAAGAAAACGGTTTAAGCATATGACATTCTTTTCTTAGAAACCGAGACGTTTTATATATGTCCGAAAATGCTTATCAAGTGTTTGATTGGACGGAATTTGCAGTGTTACATTCCTTACATTTTTTATTCCTCTTTCTGTGGGGTGAAGGGGCTGGGGATTTGGTCAGAGTTTACGCTGTTTGCAAAAAAGACTAATTAAAACAAAACAATAACAAACTTAGTTATGTGTTTCAGGTTGCCGCGATAACAAAAATGTGGACATGCTTGCATCAAATCTATACAGATATTTCCGTTATATATTTTAGATGTAGCATAGATATTGTAGGTCAACGAATCATGGCAAGATATGCAAATAACGCACCATTACTGTAAAACTACAGCATGTTAGTATGTTTCACTTAAAATAGAAAGAGCGTTATGAACTGTGTTCTCAAATTGATTAAAAAGTAGCACTGACTTACTAAGGTAGCTTTCTCGAGACCTTTTATTCCTTTAAATAAGCGTTCATGTTATTATATAGCGTTACATTGCAGTTTAAAGAGATTAAACAAACAAGCATTGACTGAAATAGGATATTACTTTGTTAGTTTATTCTTGTGAAGGAAACTAATAGATTAATGAATAATGATAAGTAATACATGTAAGTAAATACCTGTCAGAAAGTGCTCCACCTGGTCGTAATTTCACTGGAAAGGTGTCTTCGACATCCCAGGCATCTTCTTCTGTGCTTGGGAGAAAGCAAAACACCGCCATCTTTGCGCCTGAAACATCCAAGGTCATGTGTGAACCGATGGCGAGATCTTTTCCCACTTGTTTCAATGCGCTCTTTCGCAACTCACTGTATATAGATAAAGTAAACGATACATTGTGATATAATTTGCAGTAACTTGAAAAGCAATTAGACCTCGGTAAAGGGGATGAGAAAT
This sequence comes from Apostichopus japonicus, assembly GCF_037975245.1. NCBI lineage: Eukaryota > Metazoa > Echinodermata > Holothuroidea > Aspidochirotida > Stichopodidae > Apostichopus > Apostichopus japonicus. The sequence continues at coordinate 10,462,352 of NC_092576.1, read as the reverse complement.
TTGAAAGAGTTGCATCTGAAACAGGGATGTTTTACTATCAACCATTAACATCCTCTTTGATAAAACATAATGTAGCAGAGTGATTTGAAATTTGTGCTTTCATTACTTGTTCGCATACTGGTTTCTAGGTTCAAGTCGAGGGGGGGGGGGGAGGGGGTGGTGGGGGTAGAGGGAGCATGTTTTCTGTATATTTAACACTGATACCTATACTAATACGATAAATTAATTGAAACAATTGGAAGTTGTTGAGTGAAACAACACAGACAACACAAAAAGAAGAGTAAGAAACATCGCTGACTAAATAATATTTATTTTTCATGACTATAGTGGCATCAACCTTGCTAATTGTGAAATAATCATGTATGCACTACACTTAGGGTAAAGGGTGACAAATGTTTAAAACAGTAGTTGGAGTTTTGTAATAGTCATATCAAGAAGCATAATCCAATAAACACAACACAATTTTCAATGGGGATTTTTCGTCTATTAAGATTTGTACTTAATAAAACATATTGCCCCTCCTTCAATTTTCTTTCTCAAAATTCGAAACAAAATCCCGTGCTTATCAATCTTCGTAACTCTCTCGTGGTCCCCAATACGGATCGACGTAAAATTTTGAGCTAATGAGAATAAGCTGTACGCGTCCGTTATACGATGGTTGCTACTTATTTGGGTCAATAATAATGATTAATAAGATGTCAAGATTAATAAGATGTTAAGATGTCAAGATGGCGCTGACTGATAGCGACACGATTACTCGAGCTCTTGTGTTTTTCTTGTTGTTTTATGTCTTTTCATCGTCTGTGTCGTCTACATTTGTGCAATATACTAGAGAGGAGTTGCTACGAATACGACAAGAGATCAATTCAGATTTCGGTAGTTTACAACTCAATGAGAGTCGATTTTCTGTGGATTGGTTCAACGAAGCCAAATGGAATGAGCCTAAGCCTAAGCGTAAGCGGGGTAGGAGAGGAGGTAAACTAGTTAAACTACGTCGTAGACAATATAATGCCCCAGTGCCCAGTCTTATTCTGGCTAATGTTCAGAGTCTTTACAACAAAACCGTTGAGTTATTTTCTAGAATTGCAAATTTTCGTGACTATAGCGATTGTAATGTGTTTTGCCTAACTGAAACATGGCTGACTTCAGATCATCCTGATTGTATACTACAACCACCGGGGTTTACGATCTATCGGCATGATCGTGATCGTCAGATTACGGGGAAGTCTCAGGGCGGTGGAGTTTGTTTCCTTATCAACAAGAAGTGGTGTACCGATGTAAGGGTAATTTCCCAAGGAACCACCCAGGACATGGAACATATTATTATTAAGTGTAGGCCGTTCTATCTTCCACTGGATTTTTCATCAGTGACTTTGACAGCAGTTTACATACATCCCCGTGCAGACACAAATTTAGCAGTGGAAAGCCTACGTGAGATTATTTCTAATTGTGAGAATTCCGATCCTAATACCTTGTCTATTGTTGCAGGGGATTTTAATCGAGCTAATCTTAGGAGCTCAATGCCCGAATTCAAGCAATATGTGACTTGTCCTACTCGTGAAAATAAGACCCTAGATCACTGCTATTGTAAAGTGAAAAATGTGTACAAATCCATCTCGCGAGCTAGTATTGGAAACTCTGATCATTCCACGATACTTCTTATCCCTGTTTACAAACCAAGGTTTAAACAACAAAAGCCTGTGAAAAGGACTATTAAAGTATGGTCTCAAGAGACAACTGAAGAGCTCCAAGACTGTTTTGCTGACACGGATTGGAATCTGTTTAAAGAGGATAACGACCTGCATTCATTCACTGATACTGTGACTGCTTACATTAACTTCTGCCATGACGTCTGCATACCAACTAAGATTGTTACGCAATACCCAAACAACAAGCCGTGGTGTGACAAGGTGATCAAAGCCAAAATTAAGGCCAAGGATGAAGCGTATCGGACCAAAACCACCGATCCGGATCTTTACCACCGAGCTAAGTCTGACCTCCGGAAAGCCATTAAGAACGCTAAGAGAGCCCAGAAGGATCGCATTGAGCAAAAGTTTCAGACCGCTAACTCAAGAGAGGTATGGGCCAACATCGAGGCAATTACTCAATATAAAGGGGTAAAGAGGTCAGTAAACACTGATGATGCAGCATTGCCGGATAAGCTCAACGAGTTTTACGCACGGTTCGACAGAGGGAATAGTAACCAGCCGATCCCAGTGAACAACGGACATGCCACTGCGCCATTCAATATCGACGTAAATTCGGTAAAATATAAATTTAAGCGGCTAAATGAACGTAAAGCTGCTGGACCTGACGGTATCACCCCCAAGCTGCTAAAGATGTGTGCCGAGCAACTCGCTGAAGTTTATACGGACATTTTTAATTGGTCACTATGCTCATGTGAAGTTCCTAGGTCATTCAAAGACGCAATAATAGTTCCAGTTCCAAAGAAGGGAAACATATCATGTTTAAATGACTATCGCCCAGTTGCACTAACATCTGTACCAATGAAAACGTTCGAAGGCTTTATTTTAGCTTATCTTAAAACTCTTTTACCTGCTGATTTCGATCCATCCCAATTTGCATATCGCGCAAACAGATCAGTTGAAGATGCTATTTCCGTATGGTTACATGAAATCTTTGCCCATTTGGAAAAGAAATGTTCCTACGCCCGAGTACTTTTTATCGATTACAGTTCTGCCTTTAATACTATTATTCCTTCGCGGTTACATTTTAAATTATTAAAACACCTCAACTTCCCTGCGTCTATTTGTGATTGGATTTTAGATTTCCTTTTATGTCGCAGACAAACTGTAAGAGTAGGCAACATTCATTCAGCATCTATTGTTTTAAACACTAATACTCCTCAGGGTTGTGTTTTATCACCGCTATTGTACTCTCTGTTAACGTACGATTGCAGAGCCGCCGATCAGAACTCACGAATCATCAAATTTGCAGACGACACTACAGTGACTGGTTTGATTATCAACGAAGATGAGAGTGGCTACCGTGACGAAGTGGATCTCTTGGCGAAATGGTGCACCGATAACAACCTGATTCTGAATGTGAACAAAACTAAGGAATTAATTGTGGACTTTAGACGAAACAAAAATACAAAGGACCCTTATCATTATTAATGGATCTGTTGTGGAACAAGTAAATACATTTAAGTTGCTAGGCACGTTTATTATGGACAACTTATCATGGAACACAAATACTGATGAGATACTGAAAAAGGGACGACAGAGACTATTCTTTTTGCGAGCTCTAAAATCGTATGGTGTCAGTCAGAATATTTTAATTAACTTTTATCGTGCTATTATTGAAAGTATTTTAACTTTAAACATTTTAGTCTGGTTTAGTCGCGTAAGTAAGCATGATCTTAGGAAACTAGAATCTGTCATAAAAAACGCGGAGCGCCTCATTGGCACAGGCCTACCGTCCCTTCACTCACTCTACCAGGAGCGAACGTTAAAACGTGTTGAAAATATATTGATTGATGATTACCACCCAGCAGCTGATTATTTCAAGTTCCTGCCTTCAGGCAAAAGAATGCGTACTTTTAAGGGTTCTAAAAGATTTACTGACAGTTTTTATCCTTCTGCTGTGAAGATATTCAATACGCACCAAAACCGTTAAACAATTTTAAACTTTGTAGACTTTATATTGGATTTGAGGGCATTTATATATATTTGTACTCTTTTATATTTTGTAGGTACATTTTATATTTTGTTCATCTTAATATTTTATAGGAACGTTTTCATATCTTTGTGCAATATTATACGTCTCATTTGTTGTTTACAATTTTTAATGTTTTGAGCTCTTGTTATCAACCAATTTCCATTGTATTTTTATATGATTGGCTGAATAAATATCTATCTAATATCTATCTATCTATCTATAATGATTGTAAAATCTACCATATTTCACCAAATAAAAACAACTAGTTTTCTCATTCATTTCGCTATCAATTTTATTAATGGAATAATCCCAATCCCTTCTTAATCCATTTATTTTCTACCATTGCTTTTTTGCCTCTAATTTTAGCTCGGAACATATTTGGAAATTTTTTGTTTTTTGTTTTTTTAATAAAAAAACTGTTTTTCTAAAAGGTCCAAAGTTATTTATTTCTAAGACTAAATAGCTGTTTTTGTAAACTTTACCTAATTTTCTGTCTCTGATCTATCATCTTCTGTTGGTCTGTTCCGCTGTTTACTTTCTTCTCGCTGGTGGCAAGTGTCGTCATGGCTCTTTCAACAGTTCCAATGCTCTGTTGGTGACCTTCGCTCTCAGCTTTTGTGATTATTGTATCAAAAGCATCTAGCAGTGTATCTTTGAAAGCAGAAACAAAATACTAAAGTGATCTTCTTCAGCATTTTTCGATAGAACTATCTAACAACAAATTCTGCAGCGCGATTTACTCGTACACTTCAAATTCCACCTGGTCAATGCCTACATCTTACACAGAGTAAATAAAAACGACAAACAAAAATTGGAAGTTTGAAGCAATGGAATTTACGGCTAACACTGAATTCAAACCAGTGACCTCTGGATTGCCAGACCAGCGATGAACTGACTGATCTATTCCGCCATTAGTTGGTGGCGATCCCTATATAGCCATCTATTTGCTGGGTGCACCATTTAAAAGTAGCGATATACCTTGTATACCGTTTCCAGGGATTAAAGTCCAGTTTCCTTCTATACAACCCAAAAAGCGGCATAGAAGGGATTTCAAGAGAAATTCCGGGGTTTTTTTTTATGTAAATATATGTCGTGTGTCACACAAATCCGCAGATTGTCGCTCTCGCATTGACCCTCGGATATATTAACAGCATTTATCAAATCGTTCCTAGAAAATATTCACGCCTATTTATATATCTTGGACAGATATGATCATAGAGAAAGAAATAGAAGCATGAAACAAACATTGTCTAACAATCAACGACGATAATTACATGCCAAAAATTAACCTTGACCGTACCTATTTCTTCTTCAGCAAAACTCTGTTGGACCATCTGGGAAGAGAGATCTAGGAGCATGTCCCCTTCGCTGTTGTCTACTGGACCGGATTCAATAATGCTGACCAGGACGTCCGTCTGGTATCGCCCAACCTCGTCGAATCGAGTTTGTACATCAGGTTCTATATTTTGAAAGAAGCTATCGTCATCAACTACGAGTAAAATTGAATCCACACCCCCTTCAATGTAAATGTCAAAATCGGCGAACGCGTCACGCTTACGCCTGCGCTGTGTCGTCAAAAACTTCTTCTCTAAGTTGGCCATGTTGATAGCATTGCTGAAGGCTGTGGCAACGTTTCCTGAAGCAAAGAGGGACAATTCGGTTGTGAAAATTGAAAACTAGGGAATAAATGTGATATTTTATATATTGTATAACATAATTGTATCACAAAATTTCTTAATTAAATCATACTTTGTATGAAAGTTTTAAATTTCGATAGTTCGCAGAATGCAACCTGTTGGTGATTAACATATTATAATCGTAGGAATTTCGAAACAATTCTTTATGGTACCTATTTCAATTATACAATTAACGAACAAGAATTATTGTTATCAATTTCAGAGTAGTCCTTTTATCTTTTGAGGAAGCTACTTATCCAAATAAACAATACACAATACATCATATCGTATCATGTTTGTGTATAGAATCTTTGTATACTGATCAATATTAAAATTTGGTCAGCTTTTCAAACTTTCTTGATATAGCTCGGAATGAAAAGAGTGATGTAAGTTATTGCTTACAAATGTCTATATATCGATATCTCAAACTTGAATCTGTATCAATGAAAATTGAAGATGTGTTAAGTCATTACTTCATTGTTTACAAAGTACTCTATTTTTATAAAAATAAATAAAAAATACGATTAGTATGTTTTGTTGGAAAACATTCAGATGTTTGAATATGTGGCACGGAATCACAGAGCAATAACTTAATGTGTTTTGGTGTTCTCCCTCAAAGTACTTCACCTGCTCCGCTGCCCTTGAAAAAGTGCACCCCCTCCATAGACTGAGCCCCCCCCCCCACCCTCCGAATCTAGTCAAATAAAAACTTGTTCTTAATGGGAATAAAATGGCAAGCAACACTAATACCAGTGAAATACCTTTGTCTAATTCCTTCTGAATCTTCTCGCTAACAAAAGTGTTTCTCTCCTGGTCTGTGAACATAACGTCCTTAGAGTTGTAAGGTGTATTCGTAACAGCGTCGATACATGTCATGCTTGCATCACATACCTGTTATATATATAATGTGATAGAAATATAGTAGAAATATATTACCCATAACATATATAATAATATATTTTCCTTAGAAAAGCGACCAATCTTAGTCACAGCGTATTTCAACAACAGACAAACTGTTTGATCTCTTTTGTTTTTACTTGAAGGTTTGAGTTAATAAGTAATTAACGTTTGAAAAATAAAGCCGAGTAAATTTTCCAGCAAACCATAATTTAACTTCGTCTCATCAACTTTCCGATTTATCTGTTTGTCGTATACTGTGATAAATGTACAAGACCAAAATATATTGAGGTAAAATGCTTGCAATCGGTCAACGTAAAGCCAGCAGTGTTCGAATACTATTCATCGCACAACCCTATCATATCCTTATTGGAGTTTACAACTAATTTTTCATCCGGTACAAATCTTAACATATGAGACTGATGAAAGTAAATCATCAGCTTTAAAAAGAATCAATTTTAAGTCTTGTATTAAGTTGATGTTTCTTGTGCCGTGTCATATCTGTTTGTAGAGTACTGAAGCTTTATGCTTAGGAATTGTGCAAATTGATCATTTGAAAATGTGAGATATCTTACCTTGAACCCTACAAGTATTTCGTTCTGTCCGTACTCAATGGGGGTAGCTATCACTGTTTGCTCCGAATCCCCTTTGCTTCCATCGAGAACAACCGTTTTATAACTGCCATCTTTAATTGCTAGCCCAAGGAATGGTTGATAGGTTAAAGGTTCGGAATCCGGATCAGTGACACATCCAGTAGCTGTAATTTTCATCTAGACACATAAAAAAACGACGAAAGATAATCCTTAGAGAGTGATTGACAGGTTCATGAAGAAATGCCAAATCATAAAGTTACAGGACACAACAGGTATAAGAAACACATCTGTGATTGTCTGACTTCCTCCGTATGAATAACCTAGTTTCTCTCTTTGTCTGGCTATACTATAAACTACATTGACCTATGCCTCAACACATGATCCAGTATATATCTCTTCGATAGCAAATATTTTCGGGGAAACAAAAGACAAACAAATCAGCAAAGGACAACCTACCCACGCCAACCCATTATGTATCCACATAGGAAAATAATTGGTAAATACGGCTTGAAAAGTTAGGAATACTTAGATAACAAAAGAGATTTGTAACAGGCTTTAAAGTTGACAAAGGTATGTACATTCTTCCGACGGTCACCTTAATGAGTTCCAGATCCTAGGACCTTAGACACATACAATACTGAGTGGAATCCAAACGGTTTACAGGCATGCAGGAGTAGTAGCTGACTCTAAAGTGTTGTAGTTGTGAATTCAGATTACAAAAGAAGAAGTTTATATACTGAGGTAAAGTCCCACAATATTGTAACATAAAAGTTGTAGTTTTTCATGTAGCTCGAGGATATAAATGTTTAATTTCCATGTGTGTTAATGAATGTTAAACTTGCGATATATCACAAATTTATTTATTTTTATTTATTTATTTATTTGTTTGCCACAAAAGTACAAAGTGGAGGGAAGTCTTTCATAAAGCTTAAAAGCTTAACAGTGTGGAAGACTCCCTGAAGAAAGAAAAGAAAAGAAAAGAAAAGAAAAAAAAATATATATATGTGTGTATGAATACATACATGGATATAAGTACAAATTAAATGTTCAATATATATATATATAGTAATTACATACAGGTATAATTTAGTTTTAGTCAGTAACTAGCTATTTGATCAGTAGTCAGTAACTAGCAAATAGTTAGTAACTAGCAAATAGATTGCTATTTGTCTCAGAGGTTTAGGAAAGTTGTTCAGGACAGTTAACGTCATTTCACCGAATAATATTTATGTTTGAAACTCACCGGTTCCATCTCGTTGTAGTCTGTAACTTGAATCTGACATTGGCTGATGGATTGGAATGTCGAAAAGTCAAAAGTGGATGTACCGTGTTTACCATTATCAGCCACCGCACGTACTTCTATGCTATACTGAGTTCCAGGATCCGTCTCACCTGAAATGTGCGAAACCAATTCATCATCAAATATGGAAATAGACAGCTACATGACAAATGTATTCCAAAAGTATGCCACGATTGTACTGTGTCTGACATAGTAGTTGCACACATGCCAATTCTATGAGAACAGTTTACGTAAGTGCAGTGTAAATAACGTAATTGCAGTGTAAATGACCTAAAATGATCGCACAGGGTTAAGTTTGTAATGAGGAAAGAAAGCGATTTTCTAGGATACTGTCGACAATTGCCAACATTTCTACATAGCGTCATAGAAATATTGTGACTTGGGATTGACACATCGTGTACTAAATGTGAACTTAAAACAAACATGTGTGATGTCATACTTGCACCCATGCAGAAAAATATAAATTTACCAATATGACGAAGACCAGAGTGTGGTCACATGGAGATGTATTACGATATCGACAATGGGAAGTTTCTGTTACTTTTATACAAGCAGCATATTATAAAATTGACAATGTATTTCTCTGACATCACGCCTGTTTACTTCAAGTTCCCATTGGGTACCATGAAATGTCAACTGCTACTTCGAGTACATGTTTAAGGAATTGAATGCAAACTTTCATATGCAGGATTCTTGGAATATGTGCCTCATTTCGACCCTCAAAAGTAAATTTATGTCTAACAAATACATCAAGCTGGATTTGTTGGAATTACACATATATCCTAAGTTCTTATTGTAATCATAATAGCATATGCTACCGACTTATGGACGATCCAGTTTATACTCTAATACAACATTTTAAGATTTCAAGTATCTATAAGTTACACTTTTCTCTGTGTGTATCGGTTGCATCTTTACACCAGTGAAACTTGAGACTCATGAATGATCAGAAACCACAAGACGTTATATTCCATGTTTATCTTGTTGTCGTGGTGTACTTACTTTTTGGTATGATAATATGAGTGTTGAAATGTCCCGCAGTATTGCTTGCTTTAACATGTCCAATCTTCCACATTGAAGAGTCTAGTCTATCATTCAGCTCTTGCCAAGTGACATTAACTTCAGATGTAAAACTTATACTGGCTTGGAAATAGATGTCTTCGTTGTCTCGGAATTTCTTTTTCCCACTCCTGGTCTTGAGTTGTACCTTTGTCATTTTAAAATTAAAGATCACATTTAACTTTGTATTTGAATTGCTTAAATTAAAAGAAGTTATATATCACTCGTGTACTGCAATTTATCATATCTCCAGTTGGTATACCATAGATTAATATTCTACATATTGCTAAATGGAATGTACCTGAAAACAATTGCATTCCGATAAGGACTTCACATAATGAATCATTATCTGAGAGTATTCGACAGTTCATTATATTTAGCTTGTTAAAGTAGACACTTTGTATTGAGTATCACATTTAAGAATTAACTTAGGAAAGTATTTTGCATTTTATATACAAATCGTGGTGGTTAACGCTGCTTCTCATTTAACATCATTATCGACGGGACTTGATAAAAAACAAAATATGCCACTATTTTACAAAGGGCTTACATGGACAAGTAAATATGTTGGTCAAATTATTAGCCATGTGTCATCATGGAAAGAAGCCACTACGCTTTGTTTAATATCACGTTTTTAAAATATGTTATAACCAGTACTCACATTCGGTACTGCTTCATTCTCCACGATTAATACCATGGATGCCATCGCTGTTCTTGTGTCACTGGAGACAGTCAAACGAATCGTGAACTCTCCTGGGGTGAAATCATCAGCCTGCGCCGTGAAACGCTTTGACGTTCTTGTTTGTCCAAGGTTATTGTTACAGGAAGCGTTAGTGGACATCTGTGGACCAACGAAATGATTAGATGAATCAATAAAGCGCATTTATCGTGCTATAAAGTAATGCAACAATGAACGGATAAATTCAAACCCTGCGACAATACTGCTCCATGGAGCAACATCTCTGGCTAGTTCTAGAACTGGACGCCCTGACATTTCTTCAACATTTTTCTGACTTGATTCCCTTAGTTAGATCATAATTAGAGATCACTCGAAGGTTAAGACAAGTGTGTTAACAATGCAGGCATATATCAACTAATTATAATAACATACGTGCCTTGCTTGCAGTTTATTTCTGACTCATTTAATTGATAAAAAGAGTTGTGTTTCCATAACTTACGTCTTAAAAAAAACATTGTTTTACTGATATTTTCAGGGAGAAGGGTGGGGGGGGGGGGGCACTGTGGCTTAAATACCGCAAAATACATTTTTGTTTATGCAATGGTCAAATATTTTTCTTTCGGTCAGTATTTTGAGAGAAGGAGGTATAAAAGACGGAATATGTTTTCAAAATGATATTAGAAAACGAAAGCAATATAATAAAATATATTTCTGAAACCATCTTGCGTGCAATTAAAATTTACATTGTCTGATATTTCAATTACCCGATGATTAACATCAACTAATATTCCAAGTTGCCAGCAAAATATACATATATATATATATATATATATATATATATATATATATATATATATATATATATATATATATATATATATACATATATACATATATATATATATATATATATATATATATATATATATATATATATATATATATATATAAAACTATAGTTACCACTAAACAGGTCCATTCGAAGCTAAGAGCAGTGTTTGCTTTGGCATCTGGGTCGAAAGAATTCGAGCCGTCAAGAATGATGGTGTCGCTTGGGCCAAGAGTAATTCTGCTGGCGCCACCTATTTCGGCCACAAGAGGGGTTGCAACAGTTGTAAGGGTTATTAGTTCACTGACAGTAATAGCCTCACCAGCGATAGTAGATGTCACCGTAGCAGTAAATTCAATAGATTCACGAACTGTTAATAAGAATATAATTGTTGAATTTAATTACGTCACGTGCAAATGGACAGCACTTTTAAATAGAACTGTACATTATTGTTCAATGAAGTGTAATAATATTCGGAACCTTGGTCGAATGCTTTTCCTCACGCTGCACATGAGTATCGTCTGCATGCTACCAAAATGCCTTATCTTACTTCACCGTGTTGCAATGCTGGTTTTATCGCTTACTAAATACTTTCGAGACAAGCCCGCAGTTAGTGGTATATCTTGTACTTCTTTGGAAGGAAAAGAGCCAAAGGAAATTTTTTGTTTCCACACATCATTGTTCATATTAAATAATAATCAGGTAATAATTGAAATAACATATTTGACACAGTTTAAGAAAATAGTTAAGAAGGGTGATTTTTATTTGATCATATATGTAAACTTACCAAATAACAACCTGTTGTTCTTTCATGATGTGGTGTTATCACATGTAGCACAACACATAAACCAACAAGGAAATTAGCCAAGAAAGTAGACATACATGTAATTATGTCAGATATACGTTTCAATAGTTAAGTTAAACTAAACTGCACATGTATATGTAACGTATAGATAACGAAGTAGTTTACGATTTTTTTATGACTGTTGTCAAGGACAATAAAAAACAATATATCAGTTTGGGAAAAGTTTCCTCTCTACTCAGTAAATAATTGATTCAAAAGCTCCGTGCTATTCGAACTACTTATATCAACACCGCTCACCTTGATTAATGCGTGTCCAGTTGCAGCTAATATATTTTGTATAAACCTTATAAACATATAACTTTATACTACTTTATTTACTGTAGTATATGCTTTCTTACCAGGTAACGTATTCGGTGAAATCACGAGTACGCGCATATTGGTAGCCACAAGAGAGAGACTAGCCATGTCAGTGGTCCATTCGTATAAGATGTTCGAAGCTTCGATGGTGCAATCTTCACCGAATGAATAAGTGACATCGGCCTCCAACTGGACGCTGGTGTAGAAATGATAACACCAATGGTATATAAATATATGCTCAAGCAGGCCAGGTTTAACTAACGTCCGTTTCGCACCTGGGTTATTCCAATCTGACTAGAACAGACTGGAGGGAATTTGCAATAAGGCAACAAATGTTAACCAGCCAAGTGGAAAAATAAAGATGTGCTTTTTTAACAGCTTTCAAATTTCCAGCTAATCCGTGTAGTATCTTATAGGGATGAAGTTTATATTTTAATAACCATTATAAACATGTGGCTCTGCGTCTTAAAATCACAAATGTGCAATGGCAACTGTCAACTATTCCTTTAATTTGAGGTGGTTACACCTACCGCGTGGATGTTTTCACCCTGCTGGCAATCACATTTGTTGGTTTAATCAGCAAGACTGGTTTTACATCATTCACCACGGTTACAGTGTGTGTGCGAGTCTTGGCGGTATTCAAAAAGTTAGTAAGTGTGACTATTAAAGTATAACCAGTTCCCGGAGTCAAGGTGGTTGCATCGATAGGAAGGATGTCTGAAATATTGAAATCGAAATAGGAAGAAGAAAAATTATTTCCGTAGGACGTTAGTCGCATTTATTGTTAACATGTCTCATCCAATTAAAGTATTTAATGGTTTATTTAAAGTTGTTCGAATGGTTGCAAACAACGGTTACGACACCTAAGGCTGTATTTATAGTTTAATTAACGATTAGAAAGCAGACACATCAAAACCAATACTTCTAAAAAATATACATTAAGCCCATCCCCTTCGAATTCAGTAACAATCTGAACCAGGACACAATGATAGTGCTTTAGATAACCATTCTACCCTATGCTACACTGTCACTTTTGCTTAAACATTCGTTCCGAATGTCGGCAAGACAAACGGTCACATCCTAGGGCGTCTTCGTATCGAGTTTGAAGAAAGTTGCCGCAGTCGCTAAGGAAATTCGTAATGCAATTTTTCATATTACACATCAACCTTCGACTCATTGAGCTTTTACTTCAGTTAGCATGGTAATGACATGTTGTGCTATCCATTGGTTTACAAATGAAATCCTGTGCATCCTTGGAACCATATCAATAGGAAGCCTCTTATATCTTCATTTGGACTTTGATTGCTGAATTTTGACAAGTTGGTTCATGGTGCTCCCTCTTACCAATTAATTCTTTTTTTTACAGAATTACAAAGTTATCCAAAAAATAAATATATAAATAACAAATGTGCAATTTCACATTTTCCGCTCATTCATTCAGTTTTTTTTGTGTAGTGGGAATTTGTTACTGACCCTCCGCATCTTGAAGTCTAATCGGAGAGAATGAAGAACTGTCTTGCACGACGACAGTTGGTTCCAGTTGCCAATCGTATGTTAACTTCCTCCCTCCATGACCAGAAATCTGTTCAGCCTTCAGTTGGTATGATCCACAATTGTTTATTGTTGTTGGACCAGATACTACAAAGTTGACGTCTGGTGGGTTGTTGGGTGCCTCAACTGCAGATGGTTCATCGGAGTTCAAATACAAAAAGTTACTTTGTTTAGCAGGTTTGATTGAATTCTGGTTGAACATGAGTTGGTCACCTAGAAAAAAAGAGAAGGGAAATTAAGTTAATATCAGTAAGGGGGTGTTGGGAGAGAGGAGGGGGGGGTTGCTATATCGAAACCGGCGCTCCCGCTTGGCTTAAGGCACATAAGGGACCGACTAAATACGATGTGTTGAAGGTGCCGATTTCTTCTTGGTTACAACTGTCAGGTACCTCAACGAGAGATCAAACATGATGCTTACCAACTCGAAATCATTTGTGATTCCTAAAGCCGGATCTCGAAAGAACATACTTTATGTTAATGCAATGGAGGTAAACGACAAAGGCAAATGAATATATATAAATGAGAATCGTAATGAGTTGGAAAATCAAGAACAGTGAAAAAACTTTCAGCTCCACCGGGATTCGAGCCACGGGCCTTCCGCTCTGTACGCGGACACCCTAAACACTAGGCTATGGACGCTGATTGTATGTCCAGAGGTTCGAAACCGGTAAGGAAGGTCGTAATTTCACTGTAGGCGTTTGTCACCTGTATCGAACGATACTAGTTCGGTTTTTGATGACATAGTTTGCCTTACTTTAGAGATCAAACATGATGCTAACCAACTCGAAATCATTTGTGATTCTAAAGCCGGATCTTGAAAGAGATACTTTGAACAGACTTTATGTTAATGCAATGGAGGTAAACGACAAAGGAAATGAATATATATTAATGAAAATCTTAATTAGTTGGAAAACCAAGAACAGTGAAAAAACTTTCAGCCTCCACCGGGATTCGAACCACGGGCCTATTAACACTCATTTGTATCCCGAATAGTATACCATGGCGGCTGTACTTGCCGGGTTCGATAACATTAGTTCCCGTTCCAATCACTACTTGAAGAGTCTTTGGTGTTGTGAATGAACAACTTGCACCATCGCCAAGTTTATCAACGTTTGCAAAAATTCTGCTGCAAACTTGTTGATTATTTGAAGCCGTTGTAACGGGAACATTGAACATCACTTCAATTGCATTTCCTGCAAATGTAAAGAAAAAGTAAGAAAGAAAGAGAACGATAGCTTATTACATGAACGTGTTTGAATGACCTCATTTCGGTTTTAGCTTACGCCATATAAATACGTAACATGGGCAAGCTTAGCACACTGTAACACTCATTACGTTTGACATTACTTTATGTTAAAGAAATAAAAAAGTCAGTTGTTCACTTCCGACAGCAAAAGTAATTGATACATAGATCATATGATGATCGCCGAAAACTGCAGGCGTGAAACTCGAGTAACAACATATATATATATATATATATATATATATATATATATATATATATATACACATATATATATATAAATATATATATATATATATTTATTTACATATATATTTATATATATATATATATATATATATATATATATATATATTTGTAATCGTAAATGAGTTGGAAAATCAAGAAAAGTGAAAAAACTTCCAGCCTCCACCGGGATTCGAGCCCGGGCCTCCCGCTCTGTACGCGGATACCCTAACCACTAAGCTATGGACGCTGATTGTATATCCAGAGGTTCGAAACCGGTTAGGAAGGTCGTAATTCCACTGTAGGCGTTTGCCACTTGTAACGAACAATACTACTACTGTTTAAATATATTTAAATGAATCATGTTACCTGTGTCAGTGAATCTGCTCCGAATGACAGAGGGAGCTGGATGCTTGATCACAACGTTGATCTCCGCAGGGTCTGTGGCTTCAGAATTTACGACAGGTTTACCATTAATGCTAACTTTGAACGTCCAAGATGCAGACATGTCGCTGGTTACCTGAATCTTTAACATATTTGATAAAATGGGATCCTTCGCTACCATGTCGTATTGAGCTAAACTTCGAAAACTTTCCACATCTGAGCCACAAAAGCAGAAAGATAATTATTACATTAAATTTGATCGAACATTATTGTTACAGTGACCCAATGGTTCTTTTATTAAATGAAATAACCTTATGTATATGATTCTTCCGGTAGGTTATCACTAGCTTACACATACTTCCATTCATAATTTCGATATTCCTTGCGAGATGTACATGAACAAATTTGGTTTTCTGAAATCGAAATGTCCATAACACCGATATGCATTAAAAAATTGAGTGGAGGAGGCGGTCGGATTGTGGCTGAAGCTAGTGTGTAATCTAGAAAAGTAGAATTCATCAACTAACGGAAGTAGTTAATTGTTTCAGTGTTTGCAAATAATATCCATCTACGTCGGCTAATTGGATTTTTAGGCGTATTGTGTATCAAGCAGTATCAATGATCAGCATGTTATAGAATATACCTATTCATAATGTTATAGAATAAGCATATTTATTACGTTCGAAAGTATTACTAGTCCTTCACAACCAATTCATTTTTATCATAAAAGAAATGGAGTACTTTCATGGTATCATATTTTGTTCTTATAAAGAGGTAATTTAATTAAATATTGATAAATGTTAGATTCTCTGGCAAGCAAGTCTGACTTCCAATAAAGGAACACAACGAATTTCCATGTTAATTTGATAATGATATTCATTCTTTTACTATTTTTTCCACTCTCTCTTGGCACCTGTCGTGATAATTGATCAGTTTGAACTGTGAAATAATTATTGGCATTCCTATCAATCTTCCGAGAATATGGTGAGAGAGTACTTATGACGTACCACCTATGACCTCAAATGTTACATCACTTGGGGAGAGCCCATCAAAGATGCTATCAATCGAAGACAGGGTCACTTCGAAAACGTCTCCACCGTCCGTAGAAAGCATAAAATATTCCGGGTATACTATATTATCCACGCTGAAAGTACCTGGACACGAATAACGAGATAGAACAATATGAGCATTAAAATAATATATATATAAAAAAAAAGTGTGTGTAACTGCTAAGGAAAGGCTGTACAATTACACTCATCAGAACAAAATATCAGTGGCGTATCTAGAATAGCTGGCACCAAAGGCTGATCATTACTTCGTCACCCAGTGCAACAGATGCCATCCTGGGGGATTTGTCTAAGGGGAAAGTGTGGTCCTCTCCCCTTTTGTAAAATGGTATTTTATGTAAGGTGGCTTAGATGTAAAATGGTGCTATCTTTGCCAAAGCTTTGAACTGATCACAAGATTTTTCAAAAATCAGGATTTTTTTTGGGGGGGGGAGGGGGAGGGGGGCTGTGGCATGGTACTCCCTGACTGGTAACCAAGGTGGACGCCCACCTCGCCACCGTTTGATAAGCCACAAAATAGGAATGTTTTGAATATAAAGTCCTCTCTTGTAACACGATGCAATTTTCTTATAGGTTCAGGCAATCTCTCATTTGTTTTAACACCATTTATGTTATTCTCTTTTCGCTTTTATTGTGGAAGTTTTAATGTTATTTCCTGAAAAGGCAACAGATTACAATGGCTGCTGTCACTTGTGGTTACAACCAAACGTGCCATGTTATTATATGATTATTGTACAATATATACATATCTTTCTATATATATATATATATATATATATATATATATATATATATATATATATATATATATATATATATATATATATATATATATATATATATATATATAAATATATATATATATATATATATATATATATATCCTTTGTATAATACACACCTTACTTGTTTTGATAACGCTCTTGCAAATCAATTTAACTCATTTTACTCTACCTGCCGTGAGTTAAACAAGACCACATATACCCCTCTTTTAACTATTGCCCCTCATTTTTTACTATTGTCCTCTCTTGTTTACGGTATCTAGAGACATAATAAAGGATTGACATCAGTTCTAATATATAATTCTTTCTTTGAGAGGCTATTGGAGCGTTTCCTTTTTTAGTTCTTCGTTAGGTCGTCGTAGAGACAGGAAAATGAGGAAAAGAAAGATAATACATTACACTGCAGTCCCACGTATGCCGAAGATGTATATTCATTTGTATCTTTTCTTTCTCTCAAACAATGGCTTCTTTTGAGCTTTTCTTTTTGTCTTCTACGATCTCATTTTGTAGGAATCTGGTTGGAAGTGATATTATTATAAAGCCAGAGAAGCTTTTGTTTGAATTTGGATCTTGCTCCCTAGCAACGGTATCATTGTATCATTGTTTACAGAAAACACAGTTGGATCAGTTGATCAACTCAAATATTAATATTGTTTCACATTATCTCCGTATTTCAATACAAGCAAGTAATATCATAGGACAAATTTTTATTATAATATATTGATTCAAATGCAATAGCAAAATAATATGCTTTAGAGACTCTGCATAGTCAGATATGAAGGCAACCAGACAGACAAAAAGACGGACAGATATATCAATAGAGATATATGCTCAACCAATAGTGACATGATAACATAATAGCTATATAGAAACAGAATCTCCAAAAGTGCATAATCAGTTCAATATGTTTCAGAGAAAGTCATATGTAAGACAGGGATTATTGGGGGTTTTTTTTGGTTTTTTTTTCAAAATAGAAAGCAAACCATTGCGTGTCAATGAATACATGGTTCTTGGAATAGAGCTTTCATCGCTTGTCTGGCCATCCAATTCAACCTAATATTATTATAGCAAGCTAGGACGAAAAACCTTTCAACTTTAATTGTTAGCAATTCATTAATGACTATTCAAATTTGTTTCGGAGGATTAAAAAGCCACGATACAGAAGTGTTTTAATGTATTATTATTTCAATGTACAAATGTTCACAGATTGAAAATGCAGCGAAAATCTACGGATTTCACCCGCTGTACGATTTCCCCCTCACATGTTTTATTTAAACGCCCGCTGAGCTCCGCGGAGACATGAGCTATTCTTAGAGCCCGATAGATTAAAAAAAGGTAGATTAAACAGCTGTCTGTAATTTCATAGCGCTCTACCGCACTGCGCTCCCCGATATCTGCAGGTTGCCGGACACCGGTCCTGCCCGACCCTGCACTGTCCGAGACCTCCGGATAGTACGATACCTCCAGTCTGGATTATTAAACTCCTGTGCAGTGCCAACCCATGCGCTGCGCGATAGTTGGGCTGCTACAGTCATGAATGGTGCCCGAACCTAGCGCTGCTTTGTGTTACATGTATCAATGTATAGTTTATAGGCCGATAGGACCATTTATGCTGATTAACATTACACTTTCGATGTGTGCTGTCCATTTTTAAGTTTTGTCTTTATTACCACCCTACCCCCACCACACGCACCCTCCTCGTACCTACTCCGTCCCTTCGGTTGGTTCCGGCACAGGGAGTTCCCTACCCATCGGAGTTCAACTTAGTGGTGACAAGAAAGACGACAAAACAATAGAAAACGAAATATATAGCCTAAACATAACTTGACCATTTGGACGGAAAATATGTTGTTATATTGTCAGTATAGAAGATAGAGCAGAGTATGTGATAGATGTATGATTCTTGTATATTTGAGTACAATAAATGATTTGCATTGTCATTTAGAGATGGTCATTGTGAAACTTATATTTGATGAGGGTTGTTTACTAATTTATATTAAAAAGTTTAACCAATTTCATATCTGAATCATTTATTGTGAACTACGTTTAGCATCGTATCAGGTTTTTCAAAGACTATGTTCTACAATGATTTGAAGTTATGAAGAGACAATATAGAAGAGGATGTAATGTAAGCGAAAGAAATTAAGAAAGAAAATATAAGAAACCTTAAAATACGTGGCGAGAGTAACCATAGCCTAATAATGTGCTGTCATCTGGGCAGTATTCATTGTTAATGGAAGCGCTGTTATCAAACAGACAAAGAATCAATTACTTTGCTTAACTTTACAAAGAGAAAAAAATGTTTAACGGGATACCTAAAAGAGACTGCTGATATACTAAGAAGTAGTTCAAAATACAAACCTATCATATTAATATTTTATTATCATATTTACTTATTGTGAACTACGTATAGCATCGAATCAGGTTTTTCAAAGACTATGTTCTACAATGATTTGAAGTTATGAAGAGACAATATAGAAGAGGATGTAATGTAAGCGGAAGAAATTGAAAAGAAAATATAAGAAATCTTAAAATACGTGGCGAGAGTAACCATAGTCTATTTATGTGCTGTCATCTGGGCAGTATTCATTGTTAATGGAAGCGCTGTTATCAAACAGACAAAGAATCAATTACTTTGCTTAACTTTACAAAGAGAAAAAAATGTTTAACGGGATACCTAAAAGAGACTGCTGATATACTAAGAAGTAGTTCAAAATACAAACCTATCATATTAATATTTTATTATCATATTTACTTATTGTGAACTACGTATAGCATCGAATCAGGTTTTTCAAAGACTATGTTCTACAATGATTTGAAG
This sequence comes from Apostichopus japonicus, assembly GCF_037975245.1. NCBI lineage: Eukaryota > Metazoa > Echinodermata > Holothuroidea > Aspidochirotida > Stichopodidae > Apostichopus > Apostichopus japonicus. Next base: position 10,442,403 of record NC_092576.1, on the reverse strand, counting down.
TTATGAAGAGCTAACATGGAAGAGGATGTAATGTAAGCGGAAGAAATTAAGAAAGAAAATATAAGAAACCTCAAAAAAGACGTGGCGAGAGTAACCATAGCCTATTTAAGTTCTGCCATCTCGACAGTATTCATTGTTAATGGAAGCACTGTTATCAAACAGACGAAGAATAAATTATTTTTGCTTAACTTTACAAAAAGAACAAAAAAGGTGTAACCGAATACCTAAAAGAGACTGCTGATATACTAAGAAGTAGTTCAAAACACAAACTTGTCAATTAATATTTTAACATGATATTTTTTCGTTATACATAACAAATGTTTTCTTTACTCTCTGCGAACTAAGGAAAGGAAAAAAATAGACTCAACAAGAGAAGTTAACACAAACCTCCGTAGTAAAATGAAACTTATAATCCATTTCTATGTAAAATATCGGTAATGGAAGTTTTATTGTTTTATTATTTCACAATTCTTAGAACGAACGTTATTTTCCCTGGCTTGAGCTTTAAACTTTCAGACTGGAAAATGAGACAAAAATTGCCAACATAAGTGAATCAACCAAGAGATAAATGGCCTAGTGTAGCCTCATCTCTCCCCCCCCCCCCCACCACAACAAAAAATGGCACAATGTGATTTAGGTTAGCTCCATTCACTGGGCGTGTATTTATGGAAGCGTTTAGGTGTCGTCTAAGCATTGTATCTTTCACAAAATATAATAGCATTTTTCTTTAAACTGATTAATTTGTTCACTAAGATCTTAATATGCTGGCAATTAGCAACAAACTCAAAACAAATCATGAAATGTTATTAACATTGAATCCACCAAATTAATATCATCAATCTATAAAAACTTGGATTTGTAGCTTGGATTGTAAAGCTTGGTATTGTATCTATTCGTAAGTTTTCTAATGTGACCGTATACAGTACGTCATATTAATCAAGGAACGTTAATGGTTTTCTTGAGTAAAAGAAGTAATTTAGTTTTACTAGTCATACCGTAGTTTTGACTTATTTAAGTGAAGGATGATAGTGTAATGCAGGCATAGTTTTTTTTTTTTTTTTTAATATTTAGAAGACTTAATTTGTAGCGCCTTCGATTTTGCCATAGAACTTTCAGCGGGGTTTGTCTAAGGAAAGTTAGATTCTACTGAGTTTTCTCGCTTTATATATCTCGATGGTGGGAACCAGCGACTTAGTCCGCTCTCATCGATCGTTGCGGTATGCGGAGACGGCTGGTTCAAAGGCTTGGGAAGCAGTTCGTGGCTCGCGCGGGACCCGAGATGAGAAGATTAAGCCGACACAGGCTAACAACCGTTGTCAGGATTTGTAAATATTGCTGGTTCTGCCGGCGTTTCTCACCAACTATCTGGTCGGTCCGCTTTCATCGAACGTTACATTAGACGACAGCGGTTTGTTCAAAGGCTTGTAAAGTAGGTGCAGAGCGTGCGGGCCCCGATATAAAAGGTAATAGCCGATACAGGCTAACAACCATCGTTAGGGTTTTAAAACCTTGCTGGTTCTGCCGGGTCTTCTCAGGAGTCTGTCGTGAGAATATTGCCACGTGACGGGAACGATCCGGGGACCCCGTCGTATAAAAGAAACCGAAGCGCTCCGTAAGAGAGTAGACGCAGAGAAGACCGAGAGAGAAGAGTAGCAGCGAGTAACCAAGGGAAAGGAGAGATGGAGAAGATTAAACGGAGAGTGGATTTTGGAGGTCTGGCGACAGCAATCTTGGCAGGGAACGGCGGTCTGAACTATAACTATTAGTAAGTTCGTGTCTTAATTGTTTAGCTTTGGCACACACTGTGTATACGGGAACCGGACGGCCTTTGGTTCATCGTTGGCACATACAGTTTTTCTATTGGATTTTCGAAGGGAAGTCTTAAGCGACAACGCAAACACTGTAAATACGGAGGACCAAGTGACGGATATGGTGTTTTGCTGTAGACCTCATATGTATTGACCGTTCGGGAACCTTGATAACCCAAAACCCTGCGTTATCATTTATTATCATGTTTACATCAGGGACTGTACATGTTTATATAGTTTGGGTTGATACTAATTGAGATGTACCTTGGATTGGTTCTAATCTCTACCGGAAAATTGAGAAATTATACAAAAGAAAACGCTGAATTCTCTGTTTGCCTATATCTCGCTTTTGTTGTATCTGCACCGAGCCATACTACTTCTTAGTTGATCCCCCTGCCCGTGGTCTATCCTGATTGAATCCATCGCCAGCTTTTGGCGTTACAATAGCAAATCTTGGCAACCGTATGCATTATGGGAAAAACGAGAGGATCACTTTTCAGTGTATGTGTAATAATATGACTGGCTGACTTTTACCCTCAGGTGAACGAGTTACACATATATGACTTGGCTACTGCTATTGTCTACTGATATTAAATACATCGTGAGTGAAAATAGCTTTATTATATATATATAAATATATATATATATATATTTCTTGTTTGTCAAAAGGAATATCATTTCATTGTTGGAAAACCATGGCAACCGATATTAATAGCAACGTCTTAAAAGAATTAAAAGAATGGAAATCGTCAATTCAGTGCTCTTGTCTTGGTGTTGAACAAATATATCTTCCTTTCTGTATGTTATTATATATGATTGCAAGCAGTGCATTCTGTTCAGCTTTTATTTGCAATGCCAAATGTTTTAATTGCAGCATACATTTCAATATATTAAGGCAATATGCAAGTCCCTATGATTAGTTTTGCAATGGCTATAGAATTAAACAAACTCATTTTGGTAACCGACAAAGGTTTTCTACAAATTAAAAGTAAAAGTCATATCAAATGCTTTATATATTAATTAAGAGTCTTACTTATGCTTAAGAGTAATCATGATGGATTTCACTTCTATTGAATTTTACAAATAAATAAATTGAAAAAAAACGTAAAAGAAAAAAGTCTATCCTTGCGGTAAATTAAATACGGTGATTCATTTTAAAGTGACCAACAAAACTAAATACAAGGAAAAGACTATACGAATTCTCATTTTTTTTTTTTTTTTTTTTTGGGGGGGGGGGTTATATGAGGAATGTCTGGAACGCTCTTTCAAGTATGATTCAACGATGGCGTCGAATTCACACTCAGTAACTATTATTTTTTAAGTTAATAAGTAATAACTCAAATATACATACGCATATGATGTTAATAGAGAACAATATATAGTCTTGTAAATGTTGTAAAACTCTAGTATAATAACAGCAATATCTTCTGAAATATCATGTTCGGGTTTTTTTTTTTGGAAAAATAAAGAAAAATGTCCATACACGTGCTGCGGGAGACTATACCTTAGTCCGCTGGCAATGGATGTTAATGGTCTATACAACAGTTGCCTAGAGTTTGAGTCATCTTTGAAAAGACAGAGAATTATTAAACTTTAAGAAATTGAAGAAAGATATTCGACTTACCCGTCTCCTCAACCATTGACTCGGATCGGGTTTCATCTGTAATGAAAGTAAAGATTGTTCGAATGATTTAAAATATCATCAAGAATAAATAATACATGTTACCCTGCTAAAAGATAAATAGGGAATGTTTTTTTATATAACCGCAGTTCGTTTTCATCTGCGCTATATATTCGAAGCTTTTAAGTAAGGCTAAGTAACCCCTACCCCCCCCCACCCCCAAAAAAAGGAGAATATCACAAAAGTTAGAGGTAGTTAAAATTTACATAACAAGAACATTTGAAATAGAACCCCCTATCCAACCCACGCCTAGAGAATGTTGCTAGTCTCATTTATGGGTTATGTTTCTCGTTCGCATTATTGAAATCATCATAGTTTTTTTTAATTTTTTATTCAGTTCTTTATCGGGTACCCAAAGTGAGGTTACCAAGGTAATAAGTTGACTTTAACATAAGCATTTAATACAGATTATACATATCCTAATTATTATTTTACCTTACTTTCTGTTTCTACCCTCTGTCAAGCTTACGAAATAAGATTCAGTTCTCTAAATCTAAAAGTTATTGTTAAAGTTACGAGTAATAGAAAAAGCAGATGAACGTGTGTTTCCTATTTCTTTCAGGAACAATTTTGTAACACAATAGCGTAGTGACAGAAGGTAGCGATTAAGAATACCATACAGTCAGAGTTCACGAGACTTTTCCGCCTCTTTACTTTCTGTTCAATAACTTATTGGACCAAAAAACAAAAGGAATCTGTATTTATTTGTTAAACAATTGTAAGGAAACAATAGTAAAGAAACATATTATATCACGCCAACTAAATATTCTCGATAGATATTAATACGTTGTTTGCAGATACATGATCGATATTGATGTATGTACATGGCTTGATCGCTCAAAGTTAAGTTTTATGGTAATAAATGCCATATACAAGAACGGCCCCATAACGATTTGTTGTATTTACTTTTTGATATAAATTTACCACCTGTGCAAGAAAATACAGGAGAAAATAAAGAGTAAGATAATGCCGGCCCAGTTAAAATATAAAATAAGAATATGTCGATCAAAAGAATACAATTTATGTTTCGTTTCATTTGGGAAACTGAATATGACCAGCGGTTGACCTTTGTATATGTTTCCACCTTGTCGGGTGTCAAATTTACATTTTGACCACAATAGATTGGGATAAACAACATAGGAGATTGTCTTTTTTTTTAATAATTAATACATTAAAAAAGAAAAGAAGAAGAAAAAAATGAAAGAAAGCCTACTCTTAGCTTTACGTTTATATAATACACAATGAAATGATTATCCGTACCGTCTACTGGGTATTCAGAAGTTACAGTAAAAAGATTATCCGCACCGTCTACTGGGTATTTAGAAGTTACAATGAAAAGATTATCCATACCGTCTACTGGGTATTCAGAAGTTACAATGAAAAGATTATCCGTACCGTCTACAGGGTAATCGGAAGTTACATCACCTTCTGGCAAGAACCGAAACATTTCGTGGTATAAAACTTTCAAGGAATTGCTTAACTCGTTTATAGAGTTATCAAGATTTTCATATAGGGTAAGAATTGCCTCGCCTAAAGACGTCGCGTTTGAATGACAAACTTCAAGTTCGTTCATTCCTGTACTGCTATCTCTGTTATTTGTATTGTAAACTTGATTCCTTCTGAACGAAATCCTTGATGAAAGCAAGTGACTATTTATAGCAGTCGTCACATTCTGCAACAATTGTCCCACATGAGACAGCACGGTCTCGTCATTTACTTCGTCGCTTTCTATTTGAAAATCGTCAATCTTAAATGTATACTTGTCTGGCAGTTGTTCACCAAGACCATCAACTTGCCGAAATACGGTGTCGGTGCCCATAAATACATCTTCGAACAACCGAACACCCACTTGGAACAAAAAATCATCTGGGCTGACGATTTGTCCGACGTTTGATTGTTCCAAATACACCAAACCTTGATAACTGACAATTTTATACATTCTTTTGAAGTAAGATATGGTCGCTTCAAGCTGCCCGTTGTTTCTCGGGAGGCTTTGATAGGCTACCACGTTGCTAAATGGGGTAAGTTGAGCTTCAACGATTCTATACCAGATGACATACTGCCCGAGTTGTACGAACATCCTTTCAAAAGAAACTGCTTTTAAGATTTTGGTTTCACTTTCGTGTGCTGGCAGTTCGGAGTTTAAGATATGTTCAGTGTCAAGATCCAATAACAGAGACGAGATGTACTCGGTGGTCTTCTCCCCTACATACTCGTTTACGACCGGTTCTCCTTTCGTGCCCGCAAACCACGGATAGGAACATGATTGCTCTTTAAGCGGTACAGGTGGGTTGAAAGGTGTAACGAACCAGGTATCCAGGGGTAAGCATTCGTTGTCAGAACATGAATCAGCAAAGTGTCTCTGTCTCCATATCTCGCGTATCTGACTAGATATAGCATCATATATGGCATTGGAAGCCTCAAGTAGGTTGACTTCGAAAGTTTCTAATACATCTTCTATATTGATAAGTAATTGGTTGAATTCTTTTCTCTGGATTTCCAAGCAAATGCTTTGTCCTGCTGAGTCAGAATTTTTGACAGTTGATACATCATATGCATCCTCAAATATTAGCCATTCGTACTCATTTACTTGTTCCCTTAGCGTTCCGATTACACTAAACAGAGGGACAAATGATTCCATGGCGGTTTGACCAGTACCTCCAAAGATGCTTGCAAGTTCCACTTCCTCCGAAACCTGGATGTTGAGGTCATTCATCTGCCACTCGATTATACTCAACACGTTAGGAAAAGCTGTCCGATCATCACTTGTAATATTCAACAAACTCTGTATGACATGTACGGCTATGTTCTCAATATCATTACCAGGAAACTCGTCGTAAGACGTTTGTAATAACTGAAAGCCCTCTTCCATGAAATATGCCCAAGAGAAATGACCATTTAATCGTTGCGTAGTCCCAATTTGCACCTCCTCTTTTATTTTTGCAAGGTACATCTTCATGTTCTCAAGCATAACGATGAAGTAAAATGCCTTTTCATATGCGTTGTAAATATTCTGGAGGACGAATACGTTTTTCCAAATCTCTGGGTTGGTGTCTGTGTAGATATTACTGAACGTAATATTTAGCAGCCATTCTGGTGCACCGAGAGATAATATTGGTTTGCTGTCGGAGGTAAAATACGTATTGAAACATTCTTCACGCTCATTATCTTTCAAGGTTAAACTTGGTATGGGGATGTTTGTTGCAGTATCCCGTTTCCAGCATCCATGATCATTGCAAGGTCGATTCCCTTTTTTGGCTAAGTATCCGGTACCGAATTCTCTGTGTATGTATGAAGCAATGGATCTCGATATATTTCCAATAGTATCGGTAGCATCGGCCAATATGTCATTAGAATACCCAATCTGATACCAAGTAGATTCCTTTTCACAAACAAACCACCCCGTGGAGTCTTCCCTAGATGTTTCCACATAATAGGGTACGTTAAACCATGTTCCTACATCCCTAGGTCCTTCGCTGATGTATTCTGTCGTTTCAAATACAGATGCAATACTGTCTAAAAGAAACTGGAAATCGACTGCGAAATTTGACATGACTTTTTCATCAATTTGATGGTGTTCAGACGAGCGAAGCCTGAGAATACGTTCTAATTTCTGGTATTGGACTTTGATCATGTCGTCAACATTGAAAAATTTGATAGTCTCGTCTGTGAATGATATGAAAAGCAAACTTGCGAAGTCTTCTAGGAATGTATCTTGTTCCACCTCTTGTACACTATCGAATTCAAATGTTACCTGAGCGACTTTATGAATGGCTGCGATTTTGAACAATCTATCAAATTCTTCGCTACTGAAATGAAAGTACTCTGACGAAGCTTTTTCTTTAGTCAACGCTACGGTAAATACATAAAGATTGTCTAGCCAGTACAGAAACTCTGAAAACACTTGGTATAGTTTTCCTGTTGCTATCATCTCCATGAGGGCGAGAGAATTTTCTTGGTAGAAGTATGGGCGGCTAATTGTTCCATCAGACTGATTCAGAAACTCTAAAACATTTGGTGCGAATCCTTCATCCTCGATATTGGCTGATACGTGAAAACAATCGACTGAAATATCTGTAACCTGTGATGAGAACGCTGGGATCCTCACTCCTTGCCCATTAATACATCCAACATACCATATGAACATCATAAAGATGACAATGTGACATATCCCCCCGTTTGCCATAGCGGCACAACGTCACTTTAATCTGAATACTCAAAATATTCTGCTCCAGTAGAAAATTACCCAAGATGATAAAGCGTCCGAAATGTATCACGCTTTGAGATAGAATGTCTATATGATACACTTCGAGCTGCCTATATTTGATATTTTCGTCTTTCATATTATTATTAAAAGCTTGATCTATTTATTTATGATGATTATAAAGTCTGTACTTTATTTATCGATCACTATTGCCTTGTCCAATTAAATCAGTTTCTTTTTATTTTTTTCCCTCCTGTTTGTTTAGTCGGATACACACACGAGTGAATCGTTAAGCTATCCTGTCTCAATAAAAGTTGTTTGAATATGATAGCAGCAGGCGGATCGATCACGCTCAAAATAAATTTAAGAATATACAATATGAAAAGAGCTCTTTCGTGAATACTGTATATCTATATATTTTAAAAGAGCATTCATAAGATCGAAAGTTCTTAACATTGAATCCTCTTGACTGAATTAAAGTGGCTGTTTTCATCATTTGCAACTTGGTAAACGAAGCCAAAACATTGTAGTGAGTGCATGAGAAAACTCTCTTGTTTGGCTTTGATACGTTCACGATTGTGCTCTGATTTCTAGGTTAAACAAATTTTAATCTCATGAGAAATGATTTTGACAGCAAAGATTTACCTTGGCTGCTGAATTTTTGTGAGAAGCGTAAACAATAAAATATAAGTAACCATGACATCATACAAATGCTTCATAATGTTGCTACTTGTATAATTTTAAACGTTTCTTTACCGGCAGCCTCATTACTTTCCTTACGCCTATTGTGCTACATATAGAATGAATGGCTTTCGTAATTCGTAATATCAACTTGAAATCCAATTTAAAAACGGAACATTAGCAGTAACTATGTGCGCAAGTGTTGACTGACTTCACGATTATTCGCTGAAAAGGTTCTTGCAGTAATAAGAGGGACCACAAATCGATTACGAATTTATCCAAGCTTAACTTTCACATCAATGGTGCTTAATAGGCGACTTAAAATGACTTTTGAACACCACCAATTTTAACAGGGATATACAATGGGGGTCTACATACGACGACTGAAGTTCTCAGTAGCTTTACTCATGCATTTATCATATTAACAAGGTGGACATACTTTGACCTGTTTTGACGTCAAGTTAAATTTGAGGTCTGCTTTTTCAATGCTGTCCATATACTAACCAACGGATACCTACATACCATGCATTAACGTCAACCAAGATGGCACGGCTTTCAGAATCTTACGTCCAAAGATATTCTAACCTCAGCACTTCAATAGCGTTCGAGGCCTCATCAAGGGCAATCCACATACGAAATGAACTCCCAATTTGATATTTTTTAAGTGTGTTTAAACGGTTTCAGACTTTGAGACATGCTGACTTCCAATGCTTTTGAACTTTCACCAATGCGCGTAGGTTTGTTGAATTATTGCGCATACAAGCCGGGAGCGGGGGGGGAGGGGGTGGGGATGCAAAGGCATCATATACAAAGCCAAATAATCACACAAAAACATACAATATATCACCATCGAGAATGTTTCGTTTGCTTTCGATAGAGTATCAGAGATAAAGAGAGGCTTTCAAAAGACACCATACATATGTGGGATATTCTAATAAAGTTGAATTCATGATATCAATATATATAGCAATCCAAAAACAACAACGTCAAATGATCTAGTCTGATGTATATACAGGCTATAATTTAGGGTTATACAAGCAGGGATGTGCTAACAACTACCTTTCGTTTTTATTGTGGTGCTACAGATTTGATTTTTCAGTCGTTCTAATCCAACATGTAGGTATTTATAACGTTTGTGGGCTAAGTACATCACTCCGAAATAATAGTTATACCTTGTAAATAGACTAAAGATTTGTAAGAGTCTGAAAGCCTTAGCATTACGTTGAAAATGTTATCATACCAGGGATAGTAGCAATTAATAGACCTGTCAATCACACGATTAGAACAACAGCAGATTGTCCAACCGCTGTCAAGGAGGTTCACGAGGGGAGGTATTTATATCCTGAGAGACCGGACATGCAAAGAGAATATAGCAACTATACTGTAAAACTTAAAGTTTGTACAAAAGTAAAAACTGGATCGCGCTATAAATCAGTAGCATGTGCTATTAGGATTGATGTATTTCTTAGGATAACACATATCCTCAGTTCTTACTGTAAACCTAATGTTATATGCTACCGATTGATCATACTTATCAACACAATCTAATTGTTACTGTGGTACAACACTTCAAGATTTCAGGTATAGTTCATGTAATCTCTGTGTGGATGGGTTGTTGTTTCTGGTTATAAAATTTCATCTAAGAAATTTGAAAGTCAAAATGTACCGGAGGCAATTGTGATATGTGTGATTCAGAAACCTTTCGGCTAAAATAAATTCGAAATAACGTTGTTTGCCAATAATAGGTAAAACAAAGCTGCTATGCAATTGAAGTTAGATTGGAGTTGCTCATAAATTAGACCGATTTCAATCAAATTCTCGGAGCATTTCATGAGACTCGTACGCTCGTTGTTCACCATCAAGTTATTTTGTGTTGTTATAAGGGTAAAAAGTGTAATGGAAAAATTGACTACATAGTGCAAAACAAGTAATTCTTCTTGACAGTTTGCTATCGCCAATGATACCGTTTAGTCCAGCTAAACAATCCGTAGCGATACAAGAGGTACTAAACTTCTCGCCTGAACACAGACTGTGGTGAAATCCTAATAAAATATATTACTTTTGCAGTCTCTGGCCAGGTTTCCTGCCAGTGTCAATAATGTTGATCCACTCTATGCTTTTAGATTGAAACGTAAAATACCACCTTACTAGCAGCAATTCCTTCCAATTCATAACTTACGTTAGATTACTGCAGTTAGTTATGTCTCTCCTGTATTTGACTTCTTGTAACCATTTTTATTATACTGAAACTTTGTTGCAGGTAAATATAAATATATATATATATATATATATATATATATATATATATATATATATATGATAGATGGCATTAATTCCAGGTGAAGAGTGCTCAATATACCTGGGTATAGAGCTGGATAGGTATAAATAATGTACACTCGTACAAAGTTTGCGCTATTACTCGAGTTTCATGCTTCTTCGCAATCGTCAGATAGCTAATGATCAGGTTGTCTGTCTGTGGCGTGGTGCTGTTATTTTTTCCGTTTTTTTCTATGTCGACACTTTGACAAAAGCTTTTGTCAAAGTGTCGACATAGAAAAAAACGGAAAAAATAACAGCACCACGCCACAGACAGACAACCTGATCATTAGCTATCTGACGATTGCGAAGAAGCATGAAACTCGAGTAATAGCGCAAACTTTGTACGAGTGTACATTATTTATACCTATATATATATATATATATATTTATATATATATATATATGTATGTATATATATATATATATAGATATGTATGTATATATATATATATATATATATATATATATATATATATATATATATATATATATACACACTATTTATAAACTTGATAATGATGTAAAAGTCCTTATTTGAAGTGAGTTGTCTCCTTTACAAACATAAAGAAAAAAGGCTAACGTATACGTACTGGCTTTCAACAGTACCGGTTAAATTAATAAATAAAAAATATAATCTCAAACCTCCATTATTCTTGCGGGATGAGGTGGAGGGAGGAAGGAAGGGGTTTTGTACGTATATCTTTGGGAATAATATAATGAAAGCAAAAACTATAATCAGTGCGATTGCCACCCTTTTCGTGTTTTTCCTTGACATGCTAATAATTTTGTTATGCCCTTCGAGTTAGATTCGGTTAATATAAGTCTTGCTGAAGGGATTATTCCTCCAATGAGTTTACAGCTGGTAATTTAAAAAAAAAAATTGTTATATATATATCTATTATTTTATACTTAAATATGTACTCACGTAGTGCGTCCTCGTCATCATTTGCAAAACTGAGGGCCAATAAATTATATGTGACAAAGAACACAGTTTCATTTACGATAGAATAAATGGTTGATAGCCTATCATTCATTTCTTTAAAGTGTTCATTATTCTGGTTCTTGTGACATATTGGGCCTTCTCCTTTAACGTTATCAAGTGTTCCAACTTCACTATCCTGAAACAATATGAAGATTTCATCTGTAACATTGTTAATATTTAAGAATACTAAATCAAAAACTAGAGTGTAATCTTGACTTTCACCCAATGATTTTAATATTTCTACCGAAATGTTTTTAACATCCTCTTGTATGCTTTCCATCGTTTCATTAAATAACGAACTATAAATCGCGACAGATAAATTTGTAGGAAATTCCTGCCAGTTTTGACCATGAACGATTTTCATATCGCTTTTCAACGCTAGGTACGAGGCTCTTTTAAAAATATCGTTAAAATACGATGCGTTAAATTCCCGTATTTCTTCGTCACTTCTACCATCAGAATCAACCTGTTTGAAACTGTTAAGCAACTTCTCTAACCAAAACCGATATTCAAAGGTGATTTCATAAACGCGTTCAAAAACGATCATCTTCAGAAAAGATTTCGCATGGTCAGAGGACAACGGGCTACTCCTTTTATCAAGATTTTGTATTCCTTGTGAAGATAAGAAATCTAGCACAGTTTGAGGAAAGTAGTTGTCTTCAATATTTTCGAATACCTGGAAGCAAGAGACACTCATATTTCGCCGCACAGGAGCAAAGTTAGGGAAGAAATGTAAGTCATGTGTTTCTCTTGCAAACAGAGAAACCAATAATCCCATCAAAAGATAGAAAACTAAAACAAATATCTCCATGTTGCACATTTCCCCCTTTTTTCTTCATGTAGTAAATATATCATACAACAGTTCATCTCCGAGGCGACAACTTATCCTACCTTCAAACTGCTCAATAATATTAATATCGTTCGACTCTCATATCTCGTAATAACCATGTAGCTGTGTTTTTTATTAATATATATGTTTAGCACACGACGAACAAGAACCAAGTAGCTTCTTGCGATTACAAATAACCTATTGTGCCAAATATGGCATATGTAACATGATAGTGATTGAAAAGTTTGTCATTGGCATTATTGAAAGGCTTTACTATCAATTGTAACATAGTGATCAATGAAAAGTTATTGGAAAATCAGCGATTGCCAAATAAAATCTCTATTTCTCTCTTTCTGTCGTCCTCTATCTCCCTAAGAGGACATTGATTAAGTCATATTTGTACGCTCAGATTGCTAGGTTACTGAAATATAAATTATCGTTTCAGATATTCTGTGGAGATTAAACTAGCTCGAGAGGGGGAAACTATGATATAATCATCAACATATTCATGAGGTCATGCACAAATTTTGCTTACGTCGGTCATTGTCATTGCTGCTCGTATGGCTATCTCTGTAATATCTTTGTAATGTTATTGAATATGCATAAGATACACTTGTACAACCGTTGCACTACATTGTAGAATCTGCACCTGTTTGTTATTGAGCTGTGCATTTGCATATTGGTATATAAGTTAGAGCATGCTGTCTGCTCGTCCTTGTTCACCCTGTCTCTCCATCTGTAAACATGTAATCTTGGACATGTCGTCCAATATATTTACTGTACAGTATGACTATGTTACGCAATAAAATATAACTAGATGTTAATACTCAACGTCGACTGTGTTCTACTTGATTGCTCAAAGAACCCATTATTCAAACAAAGAAACATGACAATCTTCATTACGAAACGAGCCACATTTTGTAGTGTCCATAGTCTCCGCTTTGTGTGGACCACAGTCATTTAACCCGCTTGCTAACCCTAATCCGTGCAATTGAAACAAGGACAGCTGAAAAGGTCACCTAATGCATATGTGTTAATGTTGCTTATGAATTAATCCGGAAGGGTTATCTTGCCATAAACAACAAAGAACAATCCTTGTGTAATTATGAATAGAAATCGTAGTTTCGAATATCTTTCGTTATTTTCGAAAGAAATTTGTGGCAGCAATACGCTTCCGTATTAAAATAAAGAGCAAATGTAGCGTTTAGTTTGTTATTTATTGTATCTATGTAGACCGTTTTATGCATCCATATATCTCGACGTGCTTTATAAATATGTTATTCTAACTAAACGGTGACATTACAGTCGTTATTCTGGTGCACATTTGTGACGACCTAGCGACTAAAATAAGACCAAACCAAACACCATATTTTCCAATGACTACTGTATTTTACCTGACGATGAAAGTAAGAGCAACGTAGTACTTATCTGCTGCGTCTTTAGTCTAATTAGTAATAGTAGTGTCAATGTACCCGTCCTTGTAATGACAATGAATGGGTTAATGATGGACAATAGGTAAACCTCAGTGGCGGAGCTTGGGGTATTGGTGGGGGGGGGGGGCGAGAATGCTCTGTAGGGGCACTTTCGACACTAAGTTGAGCGCCACCACTGGTTGGCGCGTAGCGTATAGATTTTTTTTTGAGTAAAGATACTCCCTAGACCGCCGGAAATGACCCTTTCCGGGCCTGGCTAATTTGAAGATAAACGAAGAATAAATAGGTGTCATCGCCAAATTACACCAACAAAATGTGACAAATGTCAATAAATATGGACGCTCCGCCACTGGTAAACCTATATATAATGGTGCGATGAGTGGATTATCGCCGTCTCCATCATCGACTCGTTGTGGTCGCCGTCATCATTGACATCATCGTCGTCATAATCGTCATCGTTATCATGGTCATCGACACCGCCATCGTATCCACCGCTGCATTCTTTGTCACCTGAAACATCGTCCTCATAGTCTTCGTCGTTATCGCCATCGTCAACATCGTCGTCGGTGTCGTCATGTTATCCATATATGTACGTTATGATTGTAATCGTTATTTCTATCTTGTATTGCCACAAACAAAGTATCAATGAGGAGAAACGCTGATAATATTCATAAACACATTGTTTAGTGAATGCGATCGAAATGTGGCAAGCTAAATTTTTCACAAGCATACGTGAGCCCAAACGAATTAGGACGTCACCATTCCTCGTATGTGGTTTGATGAATGTGATTGTATGGTAACCTACCTGTGGTTGATAAACTTTCCAACTTGATAGTTGTCTTTTCTTCCGTAAATGCAGAGCTACTTTCTGTGCTCATTGTTGAAACTGAATCTAGATATACAAGAACACAATGTTTTGTTCATGTTTTGTATTCATATTATTATAATTAATGGGGGGAAATACAGTCTTTTTTCTTGTGCAAAATTGTTTTCTCGGAAATATAAATATTAATAAATATCACAGTGTCACAGAACACTATGAAATATGATAAAGAGGATATTATCGACTAAAGGCATAAATAAAGACCAAAGATGTTTCAAACTAATACTATATTTTCCAATGACTACTGCATATTACCTGACGATGATAGTAAGAGCAACCTCGTACTAACCTGCTATGTTTTGAGTCTTATCATTAATTATAGTTACAGCGTCAGTGCTCCCAGCTATATGTAATGACATTGACTGGATTAATGATGTACTAGAGATGTAGCGGTGGGTTGAGTAGATTGTGGTCTTCGCCATCATCGACTCGTTATGTCTGCCATCATCATTGACGACGTCGTCGTCATAAACGTCATTGTCATCATGGTCATCGACACCGTCATCGTCATCGTCCATTTTTGTCATAGTCGTCCCCACCGTTGCATTCTTTGTCACCTACCACATCGTCCTCGTCGTCTTCATAGTCTTCGTCGTTATCGCCATCGTTATCGTCAATATCGTCGTCGGTGTCGTCATCTTTACCATATATGTACGTCATGATCGTCATCGCTATTTATATTTTGTATTGTACACACTATTTATCAGAAACGCTGATATTATTCATTAACTCATTGTTCAGTGAATGCGGTCAAACTGTGACAAAGCTCAATGTATCACAAGCATGCATGAGCCCATATGAATTAGGACGTCACCATTCCTCGTATATAGTTTGATGAATGTGACTGTATAGTAACTTACCTGTGGTTGACTTGCGAGTTGTCTTTTCTTCCGTAAATGCAGAACTACTTTCTGTGCTCATTGTTGAAGCTGAATCTAGATGTAGAGAACAAACCTTTTATTTTGTATTTATATTATGTTAACTTATCGGTGAAATTACATTTTTTTTTCTTGTGTGCAATTACGTTTCAGATATATCAATGTTTATAATCATCACAGGTCAGAGAATACTATGGCATTTCTTGAAAAAAAATATGTTGACTTAGCGGCTAAAAAAAAGACCACAGAAGACTAAACAAACTGCTATATTTTCCAATTACTACTGTATATTACCTAAGGATGATATTGAGAGCAACGATGTTCTTATCTGCTATGTCTTTAGTCTTAACATTATTGATTATTACAGTGTCAGTGTTCCCGCTTCTGCTAAGACAATGCATGGGTCAATGATGGACAAGAGATGTAGTGGTGGGTTAAACAGATTGTCCCCTTTGCCAACATCGACTCGTTGTGGTCGCCATCATCATGACATCAGCGTCCTCATCGTTATCATATTCATCGGCACCGTCATCGTCCAATTTCGTCATAGTCGTCCCCACCGTTGTATTCGTCGTCACCTATTACGTCGTCCTCATCGTCTCTATATTCTTCGTCGTTATCGTCATTGTCAACATCGTCGTCGGTGTCGTCATCTTTACCATATATGTACGTCATGGTTGTCATTGCTATTTATTTTTTTTGTATTGCCACACTATTTATCAATGAGCAGTAACACTGATATTATTCATTAACTCATTGGTCAGTGGATGCGGTCAAACTGTGACAAAGCTCAATGTATCACAAGCATGCATGAGCCCATATGAATTAGGACGTCACCATTCCTCGTATATAGTTTGATGAATGTGATTGTATAGTACCTTACCTGTGGTTGACTTGCGAGTTGTCTTTTCTTCCGTAAATGCAGAACTACTTTCTGTGCTCATTGTTGAAGCTGAACCTAGATGTAGAGAACAAACTTTTTATTTTGTATTTATATTATGTTAACTTATCGGTGAAATTACAGTTTTTTTGCTTGTGCACATCTACGTTTAAGAAATATCCATGTTTATAAACATCACAGGTCATATAATACTATAGCAATCTTGAAAAAGATATGGAGACGTCGTATAGTTTAATGAATGTGACTGTATTGTAACTTACCTGTGGTTGATAAACTTTCCAAGTTGAGAGTTGTCTTTTCTTCCGTAAATGCAGAACTACTTTCTGTGCTCATAGTTGAAGCTGAATCGAGATATAGAAGAAATACAGTTTATTTGGGTTGGTTCCATACAAACAGCGTTAACTTTCCAAACATTAACGAATCAATTATATTATTTAATGTGACAAATACATACATCTTGATTGTTTATGCGCAGGTCCTACAAATTCGTGTATTCAATGATAGTTTTGACATAAAGTATTCATATTGTATCAATTTGTCAAAGGAAATAACACATCCCTGACATACCAAAACTCTATTTACAAAATTCATAAATTATCCCAAACATTAAGCAAAAAAATGTGCCTAGGAGAATGCATAAAACTTAGAGGAACTGACGCTCTATCCAAGTTGAAATCACTTAGAGAATAGATCGCGTTATGGTCGAATCCCATACCTTCTAACTTTCATATAAAATTGAATAAACTATTGTTGCAACAATGTTATATCGTCTAAATGATTGCCGTAAATCTTCGAGTTCCTACATAATGTACTGTAGACGAAAGTAAAGATGTAACCAAGCATCATAACAATTGGCATTGAATATATTATACACGGTAAACATTATGTTTCTTGTTTTAAGTCTTTAGGGTCATCCGTCGTGAATGAAGATTCTCTGTTGAGAAATATGTAACTTCCATATGTTTAATGAGCGTTTAAATTTCACAGTTTGTGGACCATCTTCATTTAATCCATTCGAATTAAAATATTTAATAGAATAACGGCAAAACAGGTGAAAAGCCTGGTAGATAGTCTCATGTTATGTGTTTTTCTTTCACTGTTCACACTGCAAGAAAGAAGGGATTACAATATAAAAGTCTATGAGGTAATAAATAATAAAACGATTAAACGGAAGGATAATCATATAGGAAAGATTCCGGAACCGTCGCTAGTGTCTTAATGTGTTTTGCAATTCACTCTTTTCTTAATCATTGTACCTAAAATGTTCATTAAACGGCATTTGTAATGTTTCCGATGAAAACTGACATGGCATGTCTTGACTGTGTCGTATTACTATGGGCTTGGAATACACATATGTGAAACGTTACACAGCTTTAAGCCACATCTCTGGCACTTTGGCGTCCGTTCTGCGTTTAAATTGTATTAACATTTTGCAGATGAAATGCACCAATTTAGAACGGAGCATCAACCATGTAATCCATAATTTTACCTTAAGGTCACTGAGGAGACATTTATAATAAAGGATGGGTGTTTCAATCCAATGTTGCTGTTGTAATTTTCTCACGTGCAATTAAAATACTGTGGTAACGGGGCAGGAATGTCAAGAATAATTGTGTCAACAGCGATTAAAATGTACTGATGATCCGTCATGGAAGTTTGATCAGTGTATAGTTCATAACGGCATTTCTAGTACGAGATGATTCTGGTATTGCAAAGGTCATTTGAGATCATTGGATCATGCATTTCATGAAATTCACTAAAGTTGACTTCCGCACCTTTCACCCCCCCCCCCACCCACCCATCCTCCCACGTCTCCACCAACTATTTTGATTTCATGTTCTTCTTGTTGCATGAGCCAACGACAAGAAAGAAAGGAGTTGAGGCAATTTAAACCCGTCGAAAATTTAAAAAAAAAATCCTACAACGTGTATGATAATTGTTTTTTAATTTGTCATAGTTCTCGTTAAGTCAGATCAAGTTTTCTATTAAAGTTACCATTACAGATACCATTTATTTATCAACGATGATTGTTTAGTTATCCACCACTACCACTTGAATGTTGACTGTGATTCAATCATTTTAAACATTTTATCCATTCCTCTTTGTCCCATGGACACATTTTACTGAGGAAGCAAATTAACGTGGTATAGATTGACATTAAGCAAGTACTGTGGTTAACAACTTCACCGCGCATTGGTGTTACAGATATGAGAATACGCTTCCATTCTAAGATGGAACTGACATGAGTGATAAAGGCTCCAATGGTATTTCACGATGTGCACGCAGACACAAAAATATAGTAAACTCCATATAAAGTTAAACAACTAGTTTACGTCACTTTTAACTTTGTTGTTCACGTTTATTTATTTATTATATTTTGTATTGACTTACCAGTTGATGAAGGAAACATCGGTACACTTACTACACTGTCAGTTGTAGTAGTTAAGCCGTAATTAATACTGTCGCTCAAGAGATCTGCCGAAGTTGATGACTCTAGCGCAAAGATAGCTCTTAGCAAATTTTCCGAAGATTCTGTCAACTGTTGACTGAAATCTTGCAAGATTTGCTCAATACTACCGAACGTTTCATTCAATCCTTGCAAATGTATATAACAAGTAGTCCTCTGTAGGAGTCCATCTTGCTCCTGGTCTGTTATGGAATAATCCAGTACAATGCTACAGCCGTCGATTGCGGATTGTATCATTCCCATCGCATTTTCAAACAGTTCTTCGATCATACCGATAGTCCGGTTCTCCTTCATCATCAACACGTCGGTCACATTTAGATCAAACCTTTGGAATAAAGTTTGGGCGGTAAAGTTTGCTATCTGTTCATCGTTGAACTCATCCTGTATCATTAATAGACCAACCGTTTGGGAAAATTCTCTAAAATCTTGTTCGTGTTTGAAGGAATTTGCCAGTTGGTATGTTGTCGATAGAAAGTTATTCTGGAACACGCAAAGTAGATCGTCTAATGAAACAGGTAAAGTGGAATTATGAAGAGAAGATTTCAACTCTTCGAGATCATACTTGTACTTCATTAGGTCAGTAAAAAGTATTTGGTATGCAAATATTTCGAATATACGTTTTTCATGTTGGAGTGATGATACATTTTGAGATGGTAAACTAACATAGTATTCCGTAATCTTCGTTGAGAAGCTCCCATGCAGGAAAGGAACTTTTGTAACATCAGCATACCATGAGTTCCAACATAGACTTTCACTGACGTTTGCCAGATTTTTGAAAATATCTTTCGACATTGGTACTTTTTCAGAACACTGTTGGGAATAGCGTAACTGATGTTTGATATTCTGTAGCCGAGATGACCATTCTAATGAGACATTTAGAAAGACTTGTTCTAAGTTGTATTGGAAGTTATCTAATACGAACTTGATTTCGGAGGGAATAACACTTGTTATTGCAAACTCGTATTGAATTTCTTTGAATTCAGCACGGATGCTCTGGCTTACGTTTATGTTCAATGTATTACCCTGTTGTTCGACTATGCCACTCACCAGGTTTATCACATTGTTTAATGTGTCATTGCTAAGTAAATCTGTAAAATTGATAGAGTTAAGGTCGAGGGATGATGCTTCGTCGTATGTTAATGATTCTGTAAGAAGTTGATATAACTCTTCAAAAATACCTTCGGACGATATTCCAAGAGTGCTATTCAAGGTTTCATCTCTGTCTTTATTTATGAAGGAGGAATTTCGAATAAATTGCTGATATCTACCGACAAATAAATCGTTAGCAAGACGATGGATCAGTATCAAGAAGTTTGAATTATCTGAATATTGAATCAGATAGTATCCAATCTCCATAAATTCTTGGTAGAATCTGCTTTCTGTCAACATCTTGTGCAGGTGGAACTGATCGTGTCCCGTTATAAATTCTCCGGTGTAGACTTGGACATTTTCAAGCCAACTAACAAACTGGAATGTCGCCTCATAAACTGGAAATAGCAACTGCAAAGTTAGTAATCCATCTAAATCCAGCAGATTCACAGAATGATTACTCCTTACGGATATGTATTCCCTCACCCAATTAGGAGTTGAAATTGGGAAGACAGGATACAAGGACCCATCATTCAAATAGTGAATAACAAAGCTCCTATATGAATTGAGAGTGGCGCTATTCCATGCAGGCCATAGTAAGCCCGTTGTTGGATTCCTCGTCCAACATTGTAAGTCAGTACAGTTAGAATTACCATCAGCAACTGCTATAAGTATGCTCTCAATAAAATACCTCAGTTTAATTGCCTCCGCGGTTATATTATTTGATATTTTATCAATGTGATAATTTATATCTTCTCTCGGCCATATGTCCCCAGATGCCATTCCTCCGCCAGTATTTATGCAGACATTTCTAAGTCCACCTGTCCAAATAATAGAGAGATCGAGATGTTTCCATTGTGATAATTGAAGTACAGCATCCAAGTTGACTCCGATAATATCTATATTGAATAACAAGGATGGTGCATATCCATTTCCATAGGTAGAATTTTCAAAGAGAGAAAGAATTGAAGTTATTTTCTCATAGACTGTTCGATTCAGGTCGTCATTCCCAAGCGTGAGTTGTTCTTCGTCCGTATTGTACAATGACTGATAAACAGCGAAAGGAAGCTGGGCTAAACCCGCATCTACAAGCGCCTTTTCTTTTCCTCCTATCTTGCTGCTGCCATCTAGAATTGTAGCTACTCGAAAATATGAGGATTTTAGAACATTCCGTCTATACAGTGAATTATCAAATGTCCTATAATCTGCTGCATCTTCTCCAAGCAAGATTTCTCGGACGACAGTGAGAAGATTGTCCAACCATACGATATATTCAAAGAAAGTTTCATATGCAAGCTCATACATGAATCCCTTCACAAACTCTTTAGTTTCTTTGTTTCCTTTGTGAGTAATGTTGAAGAAATCCGAAGGTATTATTGAAACATTTATGTATTCCGATAGACGCAATGGTATATCAACATCATCTTCGAGCCGTTCTGATATTTGGAAACATTCCAGGTCGTCTGGCAGTGGGGTACTTGCAAAACTGGGCAGTCTGGGTATGCTTGAGAAGGATACAACTATACCAAATGAAAAACATACAATCCAGAGAACTAGGAAAGTTGATTTAGTCATGTTTCCCGCTTGTTGATAAATCTGTGTCACTTAATAATAGTCTCCATTTAACAACACATTTAACATTCATAAATTGCGTCACTTTACTTTTGTTAAACTCTGGTCGAAACCTCCCAACACTCGAATAAGCCACCGGTTTTCCTTTCATTAAATCTCAATATCCTACGAGGAAATGATCAAGGCCTTGGCACTTAGAGACAATTAACTTCCCGTTGCTTTAGGGCTAACAAAATACACATTACTACCGATGACGTGTTTACGCGGCTCGTTTACTTCACAACAATTATTTTTTCTTTTTTTTTTGTTTCAAAAAGACGCATACTTTCGAGACAAACTGGTATGGATCCATACTCTTTATTGTGTATGATCTGTAGGTGAACACAATAGAACAATAGCAAACAATACAATACGTATCCCAGGGGATCGATTGCTTCAAAGCTCTTCTTCTTCTTCCATTTTTTTTTTATTTTTATTAATTGAATTAGATTTCGATCGCATTAGGAAAATTTGTATAGCAACCTTGACTCGGAGTAACTTAATTAATTACATAACATATGCTACTATTCAGAATGTCACAACAATGTCAAATTAGAAATTAGAAAGTCATCATGAAAAACAGATAAAATAAAATGTGTGACTTTGCTCCACATGTACATATATATGTGCTGGTAAAAGTTGTACGTTTAACATACAGTAAAACATTTTACCACTTCCACTGCGCACTATAAACAGTAGTGTTTGCATCGGAGTTCATTTTGTTATTCTTTGTAAAGACAGAAACAACTAAGAAACAATGAAAACCGGCATCTTAATAAAAAAGAAATTGTGTAACTAACTCTGCAATCAAAGTTTAAAGTACTACTTAGTTATTCTTAAATTAAACAAATTTGTCCTGATTGACGAAAAGACTTTCTTTCAAGAAATTTGGATACCATCATCGTTTATATATAGAACTGACTGCTTTAAAGCAGCATTTGGCGTCATTTTCCATGGAATTTCTCAACCTCACTGGTTCCACGATGCCATAACGACATACATAACTAGCTTATCTATACAAATCTTACTTAAATGGTGGCATGAAAGTAGAAAAATGTACAACTTTCAACTTTCTTTTTCTCGAAGATATTTTCCGTTGGGATCCAAATAAACCTCACCCAGTATATGAATATATTTTGTCTATGGCAGTTGCACCAGGGAGCTGTTAGAGTCCAGCTTGCTGGTTGTAACAAATTACCAACTCGACGTTTTGAATCTATTTTTAGCAACGGCTCATAACTAAACCTGCATCTCTGATTGGTTGAATTCAAACTAGTGGGTGGGGGAACTAGAAGCAATTAATATTTAATGTGTAATTGTCGGAGGACACTTTTCTCATTATTTGCAAATGTCCTTAAGTACTCGCCAATTAACGCTTTTGTCAGGGAAAAAGTTGGCTAATATTTAAGTTTGCTGTTTTGTGATTGATATATGTAAAAAACTCTTGTCAACAAAGTGGAAAACGGCGACAAAACGCAAAATGCTGCTTTAAGCATGTGTCACTACAAATTCAATTCAAATTTTAAGCTTTATTTTTGTATTAAATTATTGAATAAAATTATAACTCATTAACCGAGTCATGTTTGAATGAGACCTAATATTTTAATATCTTTTCATTTTTGTTTCGATTACAGACGTCCGAAATGCACCGCATCAAACGAGGTAATTAAAAAAATATGAATATTTCTGGAACGTCGGTTACCCCCTTCACTTACTTAGACAGTATATTTCTAGTGCCGACGTATTGAATCCTGAAGACTTATTCAATTAACATGTCCAAAAATCCATCCGATACTTATATCTAGTACAGTAACGACTGTTTACGTCCTGTAACACATGTTATGAACAAAAAGTAGTAATCACTGATGCACGATTGTGGGACATGAACAATATTTGCTGTACCAACCATTGAGTGCGAGTTCTTTAATACGCGATTCTAAAATGAAGTCTTATTCAGTCGTTTTATGTTATAAGTAGGCCCATGTGTCGTGAAGTCAGGGGAATAAGATAATTAGATGTCACACCATGGATATATCCGAATATGGCCTTTCTTCGTTCTCGGCATGACGAATTGCCGTAATTGAAGAGAGGTGTGAACGGGAATCAAGTGGTACCGTACCTTATTACTTTAAATACATACCTAGTACAGTAACTATACGGATGCCACTTGTAACACATGTTACTACTGTTCATGTCCCACAACCTTGCACAGTGTAATTACTACTTTGTGTTCGTAACACGGTAACATGCGTTACAGGTGGCACCAGTAGTTATTGTACTTGCTATCAGTATCGGCTGAAAACTCTAACACGCGCTTTCCGTTTGTGACTAATTACAACCACCTCATCAAATTCGTTAGTAGCACTATCAATGAAGATCTGCTTCATTTAAAGACGCTCAGTCTGTATGAGAATCGTTTAAGGTATACCTACCATGCTTTTCACCTGCTCCCTAACCTGAGATTTATATTCTACTTCTTACAGACTTCTCGGTGCCGAATTAATCCCTAATATTACCCATGACAATATGGTTTTAATATTTCCAATGCCGATTACGATCTAAGACCCCTTTTATATCATATGATTCTAGCAATGATGTTAACATATTCTCCTGTGCTATTTGTAAAGAGGGTAATGCATATTCTCAAAGTCTTAAAATATAGGCCTAGTTTATTGTTTGTAACTTCATGCAGTTATGAAATGTATAGGTACTGTAAGACGGTATTCTAAATACTTCGCTGCTATCGCTTGCAAGCGAAAGACCTGAATAGATCGAAAGCGAGGAAGTGGCTGTAGTGTTGGTATGTACTTTTAAATATCAAATGCTTTCGCACTGCTAAATAAATCGAATCTTCAATCTAAAAAAACGCATTAAGTTAATATAATGTCGCTCATTAATGTGGTTTTATTTAGAGACCTCTGACGTGCTAGAAGCAATAGACAAAAACAACAACCATTTCAATGAGAAAGAAGGAACAAACAAAAAAGACGGAAAACAACATCCGATCCTCAAAGCTAGTATAGCAATAAACTGTTCATGTTCCACAACTGTGCATCAGTGACTACTGCGCTGTGTTCGCAACACGGTAACATGTATTACAGTTCTCACAGTAAGTACTGAAAAGCTGTTACACGTTGAACTACGAGTCCGACAGGTGAAAATTTGCAGTAATTAAATATATATATATATATATATATATATATATATATATATATATATATATATATATATATATATATATATATATATATTTTTTTTTTTTTTTTTTTTTTTTTAAATTTTAAATTTTAAATTTTAAATTTTTAAATTTTTTAATTTTTTAATTTTTTAATTTTTTAATTTTTTAATTTTTTAAAATTTAAAATTTAAAAATTTGTAAATTAAAGTTTAATTTTTTTAATTTGCAGTAAGAAAACACTTGCAGTAATTACTGTGCCACCTGTAACACATGTTACCGTGTTACGAACACAGCCCAGTAGTTACTGATGCACGGTTGTGGAACATGGACAGTAGTTACTATACTAGCTATGAGTATTGGCTGAAAACAAACGATTGAAATCATTACCGTAGAATTCTGTGGTAAATGGTTCGTCGTATACAGATGCTGATGTTGATTCTGTTCCATCTGTTAATGTCCCCTTATTTATATTTTCAGATGACATTCCAAGGGATGAACTTGGTGCCATTGTTGACGGTTGTATAGTTGATGTTCTGATTGTTCTTGGCGGCGATACTGTTGTCGACACAACGGGGGTACTCCGCGAGGTCGTTGCAGAAGAACTTTGGAACGTGCTTGAGGCTTGGCCTGTAGTTGCTAAATT
Organism: Apostichopus japonicus; assembly: GCF_037975245.1. Lineage (NCBI taxonomy): Eukaryota > Metazoa > Echinodermata > Holothuroidea > Aspidochirotida > Stichopodidae > Apostichopus > Apostichopus japonicus. Next base: position 10,416,816 of record NC_092576.1, on the reverse strand, counting down.
GATGAAGAAGAAAAAAGAAAACTATTCAAAATGAAGAACGAAACCTTTCATATGCTTTTGTTGTGTTCACTGTCATTATTGTTTATTTCAAACTTTGACACCTAATGGCTTCTTTTTGCAGATATTTTCATCTTTAAAGTAAAAAAATCATTTTGCGTTAAAATGTACAGGGATTGATGTTCAAATACTAGGTTAACCTCATTAGAAGGAGCCTGAAACGTGAACTAGGAATAACAGTTGAAGAGGCAACCGGGAAATAGACAGAACGAACGATCATGTGCTTTGTAATAAGATGATTAGTAACCAGAAGATGAAACATAAACCCTACATGGGTAATGAGTCAAGATAATATCAAGAGGAAAATGAACAGCAGGAGAGATAAAGGAAAAATGCAACATGTTATTTTCTTTCGTTTAAACAAAAGTAGGCAACGTGCTATATTAATTCATTTAACAAAGCATCAATGAAGTTGCACATTTTCATAAACGAAGTCCTGAGATTGTGTAGTAACAACGCTTCAAGGTGAATTATCAAGTCAAAATAACCTTTGCCCACAAAGAAGAGAACAATGTAATATTAACATATCCACATGTTTTAATGTTTTAACATTGATCGCAGGTGGAAATAAAATTTCTTCCTTATTTTTCTAACAACGTTTATTTTTTATGATTACAACCATAAAGACGGTTTCCCAAATGTATCATATTAAATGGGAACATAATAGTCCATACAATTATGTAATTATGCATTATATGGATTGCCATTTTTGTTTTAATATGGATAATATTTACTGCTATTGATCTAACGTGAAACTGGAAATAAATATTTCCCGGTTTTTTCTTTCTTTCTTTGTATATTTTACTTTTATTAGTGGAATGAAGAAAACAATTATCCAGAAGGCTGTATAATATTCTGTTTTACTTAAGTTGTTTGCAATTATCTAAGTTGATTGCAGGATTAGTTACTATTTAGCCAAGAAAGCAATGTCAAACTTGCAATATAAGGACATGAGAGTAACTCAAAGCTTGATATTAATATTTCCGATATCAATAGGATAATAACAGATTAATGGATTGTCCTAATCATATAATTCTTTTACATTACTTACTGTCGTGATCCGACAAAGTTGTGTCTTGGCTTATCGTTGTTGATATATTTTCGCTGTTGATGGAATTGTTAAGCAGTATGAACATTTCTTGTAACTCTATACTTGTATTTTGTAATACTTGAAAGTAAAGCTGAAGTTCATCATCCAATGTCGTAATGAGGGGTGCAATTGTTAGCGACGATGCGTTACCTATTACATCTTGGCATGTAGTACATGTGGAATAAAAACCTAGGATATGGTTTTGGCAATTAGCAGTTACAGAGGTTTCGATCACTGGATTTATTTCTTCAAATTTAGCTACAAGATAGGAAATCAATCGAACAAACCGCATTGGGTCTGTCATTTCAAGAAGTGAGAAAAACATGTCACGAAAACCAGGTGAAATTGTCAAAGCATATTCTTCCTGAAGATTATTAAAACTTTGATCAAAACGATTGGCGATATACATCAAAGGATTTGTTTGTTTACAAGACACACTGTTATTCGCATTAAGACTCTGTGGTGCAAGTTGTTCACACATTATGAGGTGTGTTAAATTGAATATGAAATCATCAAAGCGGTATGTTTGATTCTCGACAGCAACGATGTGGTTCATATTGATGATATGAACGTCAATAAAATGTAGATACATCGCAGCCATCTTAAAGTCACCGCCACGATATGCTGGATACGCCAATATACCGGCAAAACCATATTCGTAGAGTTGGTCACTTTGGTAACTTCTATTGAAGTAGAGAGGTGGTATCGCCTGCGTCCCATTCGATTCAATCTCACGTACGACATTTCCACACCATATCATAAATTCACCGAAAAGGTCAAACAATTTTGCATAGGCTACCAGCTTATGAAACTGGGTAGGAAGAAATGACTGGATGATTTCACTGTAGTCTTCCATTGTCGTTTGTTGATGTATATTATCCACATGGCCATCTTCAGTATCAATAATCTCACTCGTGTTCGACAAGAATGCGGTAACCTCGACAGACGCGTAGATGTTTTGCGGAATTATAGTGTAAGGAAACCAATCAAATTCATTTGATATACACAGAGATTGATCAACAGATGATGGTTCTGTTAAAATGGTTTGCGGAATAGAAAAGCCATGTGAGAATCCAAAATAGGCGACTATGGCCTGTAATATCAAGTTCATAAGGGTTATGTTCCCCATTTTTTAAGTGTTACATAACACACGGAAAGATGTCTGAAAGCAATGACTGGATATTGTCAAACTATAGGAAACTTGTATAAGTTAGCTCAATCTAGAAAGCCTGCAAGTTATACGTAAGGTACCATGTGGACTAGCATCGTTGTCATTGACAAAACAAATCTTCCAACTGTTCCATCGAGTATTTGCAAAATATATCAATAAAGCACAAATCCGTATATTTCATGATCATTACTAGAAAATTTTATACAGACATTGTTTTAAGCTATATACAATCATGGTAGACATTCCAATTGAGTACCCCAAGAAAGATCGTTACCTTTATTCACGTTTCTCATGCGAAATAATAATTTTATTTTCGATCGTCGCTCAGCTTATGAATCAAAACCAAGAGAAGAAAAAAAAACAATCTTTATCGGTACTAGTGATCATATATCCAACGTTCCACAATAATAATTACAATATAAATCCACTTTTAGATGTAAACTTATACAAAGCTGCGTCAGTTGTAAAGACTTGGTGTTACGTGCTGATACATCTCTATAATCCGTTAAGGGCATGTTGTAAGCTGTTATTACAATTAAACTTGTTGCTATTTTCTAAGAATATGACATTCCTTTTTTGGCAAATTCGTTATGAGCTTTCTGTAATCGATAATGAGAGCTACAATTTGTCTTGTCTCGATCAAAGGATCAATAACAAACTCACGTGAAAGTTTTCGTTGCGCTTTTGTTCGTGCACGGTAATTAAAAACGTGACGTTGTGAGGGAAAATACTTTCAAGAAAGCAACTTCCGTCAAGATCACATATGCGAGTCATTTAAATATATGGTGGTTAAGATCCGGTACAAGGTATAATGTGCTGAACAATCTGTTTTTTTTTTTTCATCCCGTCAGTGTCTTTTATAAATTAAGGAAAAAAAAGGTTGGAAATACTTTCAGTATATCTTCCATTTTAATTTGTATAAGTTAGGAGCGGTGGCTATTACTGGGTTACAAACCTATTCTATAGACCTATGTTATGCACTAAAGGTCAGAGACCATGTTTCATCCATAGCCATTTCAGCAGTTAAGGCAGTTCCGTGAAGAAGAAAAATCAAAAACCTGATGAACACAAGGAGTTGTATAATCAACTTGCAAATTTTATAAATTATAAATAAGTTCAGTAAAAACCAAACTGGAGGGCTACATGTACCCTCCGTCAATTGTGAAAGTCTTTGTTGTTTTAGCACATTATGCTACCGTTACATATAATGTGAGGGCGTTGTGGTGAAGTGGTCAAGGCAGTGGACTTGTGATCTAAGGATTACAGGTTCGAGTCCTGGCCAGATCCTTGCGTTGTGTCCTTGGGCAAGGCGCTTTATCTCCATTGCCTCTCTTCACCCAGGTGTATAAATGGGGACTTGTGAGGTAACTTGTAAATATAGTTGCGTGGGCCGGTTTGTGGCTGCACCCTATGGGAAGTCCCCCGGGGACACGTGGTTGTGGTGCACTGTGGTGTCCCAGGAGAGATTGATTGAATTGTGCACACTTTGGTGTGTAGGTGTGACAAGTTACCAATGACCAGGGTTAAGTTGTTAAGTCGTGTGAGACGGCCTTGGCCCTGAACAAGACTGTTAACCTAAATATAAATATAAAATAAAAATGATGGTGTGTTTTAATTGTTCTTATTTCGAATTTTCTGTGACATATGCTGCAACTACAATTCTGTTCAAGAGTATCTGAGTGGTCATTATCGGTTATATCGAGTTGGAATCCATAAAACTGATGTGCAGACCACGTGAGAATATTTTACTACATCATGTAGACTTTGCAGAACAGAAAAAAAACAAAATCTGAATTGCAGAAATGGAAGGATCCACAGTATTTAGATTTTATGACAGTGCAGACGCAGGCCCACTGCTGGGCGAGGGGGGGGGGGGGGGTACAGCTACCTCTACTTTTAAAAGTGACTGGAGGGGTGTGTTTCTGCCTTTTCCTATCGTTCCCGCGCTCTCCTAACTATGGTTGCGCTACATGGGGTTTTTGAATTAAACACGTGAACTAAAACAATAATGCCACATTCATCTTTTTTAATCGCCGATTCAATGTCAGAATATTGTGGGAAATATATTTGTAAGGACCAGACAATCAATGCCAATGAAGTACGTTGAAATCGCAAACCCAAAAGGACTATCCCATTTTTTTGTCATCCGGATAGCTGAAAGCACAAAATTAGTGTTGATATACACAAAACCGATATAATTCACCGTTGATGCCAAGACAGTTTCCTATAATATCGTAATCTTTTGACGAAAGACCTATTGAGACACATAAAGCATAACATCAGTTAGAGTGGCTGAACTTCAAAGACTAACTCACAGACCATTAGTTTCAGTTTGTTAGCGGCAGTATAACACGTAACGTAAAGTGATTAGCCTCCAATGGTCTCAAATGACTATATATATATATATATATATATATATATATATATTTACAATGCATACTTTATGTCAAGTTCCAATGGTATTCAATAGCAATCAACTGTGATGCATTGTTCATTATAAGCTAGAAGTTAGAAATAAAGTGTTTTGGTGGGGTGATAAGAATTTATACAATTCCAGAGATTCAGCATAATTTATTAGCTGGACGACTTGTAAACAGGAATAACTAGTAAGAACATTACTAGCACTTAGACTGTTTGCTTTGCTTGGACTATTACATATCAGGTCTATCCGTAAAGCATTTAATATTTGATTTAACAAAACGTATAAACCTCGATGCTGAGTTCCAAATTAACTTAAACACTGAACAATATACCATGGTCACACTGAAACCATTTTCCCGTTAAGTTACGGTTGTAACAGTAGAGTCTCACTTAATACGAAGGTATTTAAGCATTTCAGTTTGAAATGTGTTTCCAGACTTTGTTTATCGTTGATCTGCATCACTTTTGAAATCTATATTTCGCAGCTCACTACGGCATATATTGCGCCAAAACCCTAACAACGACAGCAACAAGATCAGCATGACTTGGGCACCAGAGGGCAGGAGAAAGAGAGGATGACCATAAACAACATGGCGCAGGACAGTAGACAAAGAGAGAGGGAGGACTGGTTGGCGATCCTGGAATGAGGCCAGAAACGCAGCTGCCGACCGAGATAAATGGAGACGCTCTGTGGAGGCTTCATTTGCCTCTAGGCAAGAAGAAGACAAATGAGATGAGAGCTCACTATGCAGCAACGAGCAATGGCAGAACAGGTATTGATTAAAAATAAATTAATCGACAAACGTAAAATGTTTCGCCCGTACAATGTCAAACATATCGAAATGAAAGATTGAAATCGTTACAGTAAATATTGATTTCTCGTATTAACTAATTTTACATTATTGGAAATGTGTTGATTAGATCCTTGTCATCGGCATTGTTTGATGTTCTCAGATCGATTTATTAAAATCATAATCATGTGACTTAATTTATTGACTTGAAAGTAGAGAGAGTCTTAACATTGGAAAGCTATTAATCAATCAAAAATTTCAAAAAATTTCAAAATTTCAAATTCAATATCAATGTCAGGTTTTCGGAATTCACTACAAAGATCAATATAAGCGACTTCGAAAGCAATCAAGTACTCGAGAGGTGTGACTTGACATATCGTGAAGTTTCATTTTGAAGAACAAACCACAGAGTTACCTAAAAACTTTGCAGCATAGTGGATCTTCCATGAATTATGTACCATTCCAGTATTTAAACGTTCTTCAGCAAAAGGGCAAATTTCTTTTTCTTTTTCTTTTTCTCTTGAGATTTCAAACTTAAAGTAAGTCTGAAATACAATTACTGCAGAAAAAAGGGGGGGTGGTCTACTAGTAGTCTTATTACCCAAACTATACACATGGTATTTATGAAAAATTGACGGTTTTCCACAAAACTTTGCTCCCTTTGCCCGTTTTCCTTGTAACTTACCGTCAAATATGTAAAATCCTCATCTTGCATATCAAACATTTGCTAAAAATCGCTGTTTCCATCAAATGATCACCAGCTGAATGCATCGTTTAACAAGAATAAATGTTGATGTTATCGTTGTGGTTATTAAAGTCTGATTCATGAGTAAGTTTATCAATAACTATACGAGTTTACACTCTTAAAACAGTTGTGTAAATATTTCTACACAGGCTCTGTGTAAATGTCATTTTACACAATTGTAATTGAAACTAACACTTGGTTGTGTAGTTCGAGCTATGTTCGTCAGTTACACAACCACTTTCCTGCTTTAATTTCAATGTATTAATTTATTCAGTACTGTAAGCAGATTATAAAATTAAAATCAGTTTATAATTTCATTTGCACTTTACTTTTAATTTTTCCTGGATTTTTAAGTTGAGTAAAAATGTTTTTTTAAGATTTCGTAGCCTTATCTGGCAATAAACTGCCGCCCGGGAATTTTATATATCACTGCACTGCACTTTACTGACGCCGTTCTATCAGTCATCAATACTTACGCTGGTAACCGGTCTGCTGTTATAATTACCTATTTTTTACCTGTCAACTATGAACTTTGTCCAAGAAAAACTCAAGGAATGGGGTCTTTCTTATATGCAGGACATATATGAAGGTAAGTTGAAAATATTTCTTGAAACTAATTTGGTTTGCCAACGCAACTTCATGCAAATCACAGGCTCACGTAGTCGTACAATGTAGTGTACAGACTAGTAATAGGCCTAGTACAAGTAATAATTACTAACGTTAGACCTAACGTTACACAGTATAGGCATAGGCCTATATCTAGTACAGTAGTAGGCCTATAGCCTAGGTATAGTTTGTTTACCAACGAAAGCGTTTTATTTATCAAAGTAAACGGCTGCGCCGAATCTATTGCACTTATTTATCTCCTTTTAAAATATCATAGGATATTTCTAAAATCCTGCATTATAGGTTTTTTTTATTTTGATTTGAAAGAGAAAATTACTCATGACTAGAGTAGAGGCTACAAGTACAATCCTGGCTCATGAAGATAGACCTATCCTGATTTGATGTCTTACTTCTAAATCTTAGCCTACACAAAACAAACCAAGGTTGTTCCCAGGAATTCTCCCCTTAGTTTGAAAAATTGATGTTGCTCAGGTGCCAGGTTTAATACATATGCTTCTTATACTCTAAGCCCTTGGACTTGGAGCTGATGATGTAGTTGAATATTTCCCCTGTAACGGCCTTTTTATAAAGTTGAGGCCTATAATTCTACATTCTTGTTAATGAGAAGGGCAACTAAGTTTTCTAAATTTGCTAAGTATTATGAGTGCATGTCTGCTTCATTTTCTGAACCCATTTTCATCCTGTAGGCTTATAATATTTTCCTAGGATGCTGATTCATTGACATTTGATGGAAGTATGTATACTTCTGTGGCACCAGCTAAACAGCTTTCTTGTTTGAAGCTAGTGGCTACTAACAACGGTCATTAAACTACGTAGTTGATCATATTTTACTATTATCAGCTGCGTTATGCAATTGGACTTTGTGGCTGCTAGCGTCAACGATGCAGGCTGACACCTTGCGCAATCATCAATGCAGCGATCAGATCACATTCGTCAATAGGCTATAGTCAATCAAAATCCCAACCAACTATGTACAGCAGTTTTGCTGTTTAGCTGTTCATCTAGCCTTTAACTACCAAGCACAGCACTAAATTGGTTACTGTATTCAAATCAAACTTTGATTATACTCCAGCAGGATTCCAACAGAACTTTTCATAGAGCATTATGAATCTGCTGTGGACTACAGTAAGTTTAAATTACGTAAGTCGCGTGCAGAGCGTAGTGTAGGCTAGGCCTATGTAGTGAACTATATGAACCGATGTTTTCGGCATGTTGCTGTTGAAGTTTGCATAAATATCACAATAGAAATTCACATAGATTAGGCAATTGCTATTGTAACCCAAGAATGCTAATGTTAATACTGTATAGCAGAGGCTAGAAGCCTTGACCTATTTTTTCAATATATTAGAAATCATTGATTAATTACTACAGCTTTCCCTTAAGTTGGGAAAGGGGATATTGAATGCATAGGGCAATCTTGTGTGCATTTGCATTAAAGGCTGAGTGTTTTCAGTTTGGGCCTCTAAAATCCTATCAAAGCTTATCCCTCTGTGTAGTTTTGTCATGCACTCTGACCATCTGTAAGTGCAGAAGTTATGGTATAAGTTTTCATTAATGACAATGAACGGCTAGTTCACAGATTTGCAAAAGAAACAATTTCTATGTGCTGATAGTAACAGGGAATACCTCCAAAGTAATGAAGGGCATGTGGATGTTCCAGCATACACACCTTTAGTACCAGTTCAGTTAATAACTGTCATTTTGACCATTCCATATCTTGTTTGTAACACTTCAAGTAAATCATCTTTTTCTTTTAATTTTAGAAAATGAGATTGACATAGACAATTTCCTGTTGCTGGGAAAGGAAGAAATAAAAGAACGTTCCCAAAAGTTGGACCGAGAATCACGTTTATGAGGAACTTTGAGGCCCTGAAGAATGAAGGAAAAGAAACGGTGATGATTTTTTTTTTCAAGTGGAGGTGCAGTAAGGGTTTGAACAAAATCAAACAGGACAAATAATAAAGCTCTCTCTGATCCCACAAACTTTGATAAGGAAGCTGTTATTACTGCCAGGGAGTTAGCAAAACAAGTAAACACTACAAAGAAATATATAATTTTGTATTAACAATGGCGCTAGAGTGTTTCCACTGTCAAACTGAAGTTAATGGTGGCATAAAGGGGCTCTTTGCACATTTCAGAGCCTTTTCTTTGCTTAGAGGAAGTGATTTTAGATCTATTGCAGTGTGTGAACAAAATGGATGTCAGCAAAGCTTCTGGAAAAGTTACAGCTTCAAAAGGCACATCATTAAACAACACACAATGCCTAATATTTGCAATGGAGAACATATCCAAGAGCAAGATGATGATTTGCCTGTGGAGGCTGTGATAGGAAACATACAGCAAGATGACATTTGCATTGATGACATGGATGAAGATAGTGATGATGATGCATATAATGAAGAGTGGGATCACCTTGATGAACAGCAAGTTAAGGAACGAGCTCTCATGCTAATTTGCAAACTTAAATCTTTCAGTAGTGTGTCTCAAAGTTCAGTGTCAACTATGGTGCAAGATGTGTCTCAGCCTTTTGATGACCTTGTTGGAAGTCTAAAAGAAAACACAAAAGCATTTTTGCATAGCCAGAATGTTGATACTAACAGTGAGCCTGTTCTTGAGCTCTTTGAGAAGTTTTCACTTTGTCAAAAACCGTTTTATGACATAGAGACAGATTACAAGCAACTGCAGTATCTGCTGGCATCAAAGAATTTTATCCAACCTATTGAGAAACAGAAAACATTAGGGTATGCACCAAGAACTGATATAACTAATGGGAATGTGATGCAGGTGCCAACCCCTCGTGTTTTCTACTACTGTTCCTATCAAAGATGTCATCAAACTTATTTTTGAGAGTCCTGGCTTTGTAGAATGTGTCAATGAACATAGGGGGAGCACTGATGGTGTTATGGGTGACTTCCATGATGGTGAATATTGTAAAACCCATTACTTGTTTCAAAGGAAGAATAGCCTACAACTTATTCTTTCAATGATGATGTGGAAATGACCAATCCATTGATTTATAGTTTATATCTATTAAAGTACATATTTCTGTTTTATTTCTTGTTATGTTACGTAAGTCGCTGAATTCCATCAACTTTTCTTCTCTTTATTATATGTTTTACGGTTTTATTCATTGTAATGGAGAGCATTTGTTTTGATCTCCCCAAAATAAATATATACCAAGAAAATTGATATCCTTTTTTGTATCGTGAATAGTGTCCTACTGTACATCTATAGTTAAGCAATTTGCAGTTAAGTTTAACACAGGTCTTACTGTAGAATCCACACAATTAGCAAGCTACTATTTATAACATCCAAAGATATGTAAAGCACAACAGGAGAACTGATAACCTTATTCCGGACATGGTTGATACATACCAAAACATTGAGGCTGTGTATAGTCTATACTGGATATTATTTTTTAATTGATACTTATGCTCTGTGCTATGAACTATAGCTACAGAATGTGTTAAGACTGGACAAAGTATGTGTAATATGTGCTCAAAGTTGTGTACATTACACTAGTCAATTGTAAAAAGGTTGTGTAGAATTAACACAACTTGTGTATGTTTTTTTACACAAGGTGTGCTGAAATTGCAAACTGGTTGTGTACAATTTACACAAGTATTGTGTATTGGGATATACACAACTGTGAGTAGATTTAACACAACTGTTGTGCAAATGATCACTTACACAACAGTTGTGTAGTTTCTACACAAGGTTGATAGGTGCACTAGTTACACAGCGGTTGTGTAGAATTTTACACAACCTATGTAATTTTTTTTTAGAGTGTATAGATATCATGTTTATCTAGACAGTATATACCGATAAATTAAAGAAAAGACAATGATTTTTGTTTTCCTTGGTAACTTGCGAATACGCGATCTAGGATTTGGCACAGCTTAGTTTGGGATACAGATATCCTTGTGTTTGTATTTTACAGTAATATCGCAATAGTTTTTTTTTTCTAGTTTATCTTTGCATCATTTAAAATGATTGATTTCCTTTTAGGTGGTTGCATTTGTTCATTAGGCTAGCAATTTAGATTTAAACTTGACGCAAGTTATGTGAAATATTTTCTGATATCATATAATAATTATCGATATGGAATGAGAAGGAATTTGTTATTATTGATCATGTGTTTTCAACGGATTATTTATAGAGCGGTGGGTAAACAATAACAAATTATTTTCTTCACGCTTTCAATGTTTCGTTTTAGAAACTATCAGTTTCCTTGTGATCTTGATTTCCCTTATTGTTGTTGGTATGTGAAAACTTACCTGATTGAACAGATGGCGCTCCATAGCTGGTCCAGGGGTTACCCTCTGATGTAACACCAGGATCATCAGTGGCTTTCGTGTTTCGAAATCCCTTGGTCATTTTAAGATAATTGTCATCCGAAATTGTGGTATATATATTCGTAAATGACGTGCCACACGATGGATCAGAGTCAGGACTTTCAAAATAATATGTAACCGCCCAATAGTTAGCAACTTCTTGCAAAACAGTCTTTATTCTGTTCAAATATGTAGTCAAATAGGATTCGAAAAAATTATATATGTTCAGTTTACACACAGTACTTAACGAAGACTGTAATTCTTCGCAAAATGTTTCGTAAAATCCTCCTGGAGATAAAGAACCACTTTCGTCAAACTGGATAGGTATCTCTATATCAAAAGCATCGAGTATCGAAACATTAACGTACGGTAAAAACTCTTTTGGTAACTGCCCAGTCCACTGTAAAGGATTTAGGATTGATATCTGCTCATGCGGTTTAAGTGCATGGAACGCGGAAACATCATAAACACGACTTAAGTCGTAACCAAAATAATACGCAGTCAGTAGATTAAGGTGTTGGTTTAAAATATCAGAATGGTTCGTCTTATAGGTGAATGCAACCAATAACGACGCAAAACTCCATTCTTTGTAGAAACTGAGGATATCGTCGCTATATGTATTTGCCGATTCCGATGTGTTGGTAATTGTATCGATACATTTATTGAGTTTTAAAAGGTATTGGAAATACCCGAGATGAAATTCAACTTGACGTAAAAGTGATAGTCCGATTGGACTTTGAGTAATGTTGGTTAGAAGTTTCTCGGTGGTAACATTTTGTTCAATCATGTGTTGTTTTACTTTTTCTACTCCCTCTTCAAAGACCCCTACAATAACAGCAGGCAATGTATAAAGGTCAGCTCCAACAACCTGCAGTATAGACTCAGCGGAAATATGGATTTCGAGTGTTACGACGTCTATGAAATGAGTGAGTGGTAAAATAGAGCAAAACTGTATCTTGCAGGCAGATTGTGAGGTTCCCGGGGTATCTGGATTTCTTCCGGTCGGGGACATGTATCTTGTACTTTGAGTAGAGACAACTTTTGTCTCATTTACGTCTGAAGGATAAGTAAATTGATGATTTGGCATTGTTAAGGATGCTTCTGTGGTCGTTGTAAAATACCAGTACTTTGCAATTTCTTCTAGACTGCGATGAACGCCGTTTAGATTTGGAAGGTCAACATTCGACTCGAGAAGTATTTCAGAAGGACACACAGAATACTTGTCGATGAATTCATTCTGGTATTTGTCATCCTTGAGTACCGTGTAGGTTTCAGTACGTAAGCCCTCATGAATTTCCATTACTTTATTCCATATCGTGGCCGTCGTTATTTGTTGAAAATCGAAAGATTTAATAATATCTTTATTGACAGATTCCGGCAATTGAACGGATTTCAAATCCATACTGACGGGATCAAGAAACGTAAATAGGGATGTAAAAGCCACTCTCGAATAGCCATCCTCTGATGTGATGTTAATGTCTACATTGTCGCTCAGAAGGTACGCTGTTATACGGTTCAAATATTCGATGATTCTCTCTTGACGCATCATTCTTGTGTCGTTAGTAACGGACAGACTTTCAAATATAGCCTCACCTAAGAGATCGTGGAATATCTTGTTTCTCGTCGTCTGATCCGGGTACATGGTAGTAGACTTGTAACCAGTCATTTCAAACCATAATGATTTCAATTCCGAGAGCATTCGATACATTTGCCAATAAAAAATGGCACCTGTGACTAGTCTTTCACCGCCAACCACGCCACTTAGGAAATTACTGAATTGAAAGAATGTCGTTTGGCTCTGCGTTGCATGCCATGAAATTGTCAGCGAATTCCGATATGTTTGCAGATAAGGCGGCAGAAAAGACTGATTGTTGTAAAACGAGTTGTTGTTTTTGAAGACAGAAAAATTGAAACAGCCATCATTAAAGATTGAACCAGGTGGCATTATGCAAGGGTTTGTGAAATCCCCGCAACCTTGGACGGTAGAGCAACACAGTAACAATGATAAAACATAAAGAGTAAGAACACATCGAATGATTCCACTCTTGAGTTTGGCAATGGACTCCATTGTTTACACATAGAATACCATTAGGTGTTATAACTGAGTGAATCAGCTAAAGTGATTAGTACACGTTAACGCAAGTAATCCTTACGGAATCATTGTAACGCGGTCGAATGGTCACGGCATATTTTGTTCAGATTCCTGCAAAACGTTTCGAGAAATATTTCAAGTATTTGGAAGTAAGTTGTTAAGCCTTAGGCTATCTGTTGTGATTGAAAAGGTTACCCAACACTCGCACATTATGGCATTCCAAATACTTGAATAATAAATACCGAAGAGAATATATAATTATATTTATATATTGCATATATTCCATGCAAGATTGTATATGATATACACACCGATAGCTTCCAAAAGAAATCAATTTCAACACTGAGAAAACCGGTTGATGCAAGCATTTGTCATCAGCGAAATACACGACCAGTTTGATTTGACAATCATCTCCTAACAATCAATGAAAATGAAAATACAATGTCCAATTCCTTTATAAAAGAACAGAAACGAATAAAGAAGAATATGAGCCAAACACGTGAAGGACAAGTTGCCATGTTTGTGACTCTAACTCTTTCTGTATTGTCTGCCAGTCAATTCATTCTGAAACATTTTACCTGTTAAAATTCTGATTTTAGTATTGATTTTTTACGAAACGAAAGCAACAGATGTATCGATCATAACCTCATCAATATGAAATAGCTGTTTGGTACCAAAGTGTACTGTAATTAAAGCTTGATATCTTGAACAGTTTCTTGTGACATGTTCTTCTTCCAGACTGATGTAATATTATGTTATGGTATCGTTACTGTCATAAATTATAATAGGCATGACAGGTTTACGTACCATGCTCTATTTATTTGGAAGATATATATATTTTATATATATACTATATATTCAAGAAGAAATGAAATATGAGCATTCCCAACGTTAACGAGTTTTTGTATAAATTAACATTTCTGTTACAAGTTAAGAAATATTTAGATCATGGTAAACATCGAGGACTTCTATCATACAATCTCCCAAGAGAGACTTTTAATAATTGTGCTATGCTCTATGAATATTTGTAATCAATCAGTAATTAAGTGTCATATTTATGTCTTTGTATAAGTTTATTATTATGGCAAAGACTTGACGATATACAATAGCAAAAATTAATCATAATAATAATTTTGAAAATATTAACAAAGGATAATATCAAAAATGCCTCATATATTGCTATATTGCACGTCTGCCACATAAAAATCAAAACAGAACACACACACACACGCAACCCAGTAGTATTCACATAGACATTGCATTACACGTCACGTTTTCAATGACAAGGTAAAAGCGTAATATACTATTCCATAGGAAATTTAAAATTGATTGGAAAAAATATTTGCAGTTGTTAATACCCAAATGTACTTGTCATGGAATTTCTAAGATTCTTCTTGATTCACAGCTGCTTAATGTTGAGTTTAATTACGACGTCAGTTAACTTCATTGTTTCCTAAGCCTCGGATTATGTTTACTATAGAACCCTGCTGCCCGAACTTTTTCTTGGAGACCCACGTTATGCATTCCCAAGGATAACAGCGAACTATAATTTATGAAAGTGACTCACTGGTTATACCAGGGAGTTGTTATACATACTCCACGGGGATTGGTAATTTATCTGGAAAATGACTGACAATGATTGCAATTAATTGGAACATTGACTGGAAACAACAGTACGCGTGCATTCGCAAACACACATACAGTTTACCAAATAAAGTCGCCAGTTGCGACGATTTAAGTATGCTAACACCACTCGATGCTCTCCTTCCATACCATGCTTCAAAGCACTTGTACTGACAGTACACATAGTTCCTAACCTTTTTTTATCTGATTCTAATGCTAATATCACTCTATACTGTTCTCTCATATGATGCTTCAAAGCACTCATACTGACAATACAAATAGTTCTTACCTTTTTTTCTGACAAGGAAAAAGAATATGTATAAACTGCTCATACTGTCGATGTAGGCCTAAGTACATATAAGCAGGACATTTTATTTTTATCGCGATTTAAAGTGTTGGTAAGCGTCGTTTCATATATATATATATATAGATAACGCATTTTGAATGCCATATCGGTATTGTTACCTATTTGTTATTTCAATGACATAGTGACTATAATATTTTCCACGTACATAACTACAAAGTGTCGTATGTACGGCCGTGTTATTATTGGTGTGTGCATGCCGTGTGTGTATGTATGTGTTCTTTTATTTTTGCTCTTTGGATAAACATTTCAATTCTCTTAATTACCTGGCACAGAAAAAAAAAATGTCAAAACTTTCACTTAGGGGGTTCTCAGTCGGCTCTCCGCCTGTTTCTTGAACTATCTCTAATCCGATGGCTAAATAAAGACTAAACATACAGAAACAGGGCTAGTAAAACGGACAGTGATTTAACAAGTAAACAAGGCGTCTAATTCGATCGATAGATGAGAAGATTAGCGTCCGACAAAGTTGAATTGGAGTTTACCTCACGTACGCACAATGGCGCAAAATGTAAACACATTGTACCGCCTTAAGTGGTTCACCTTTGGCATGGGTAAACCCATATTATCGATGCCTATTGTCACATATTACGACAGACATTGGTCTGCCATTATCTTTGGTTTACTTTGAAGGTTTACGTTTAAGACTACGGCAGACAACCTCTAAATATAAATAATAAATATAAAAAAAACTCTGTACAGTTCCGATATAACAGATTCGTTTGGTCCTGGTCATGGAAAGTATGTGGTTTTGATAAGTTTGTTCGACTAACGAAAGAAAAAGACAAGAAAAGGTCGGTGCATTAGTATGGACTGGCACTGTGACATTTGTGCATAATTATTATTTATCTGCGTAGGTTTAGGTGATTCCTTTTTCAATTGACCACGCAGATAGTCGTTTCAATAACTGTATGTTTATGGCATGTGCTTGATTGGCTGTGTTGCCGTTATTATTTATCGGATTTGAAGTTGGTATGCGGATATTTGGAGTAAACTTGAATTAAATCTCACATTTCGAGGATGGACTGTGAAGAAAAGCTTTCAAAACCTCAGCTAATGGAAACTGTAAAATGGTAGGTATTTCAAACACAGTTTTTTCTTCCTTTCTCCAATTTTAATTATATTCTACCAACCGTGGCACAACGTCCTTGCAACATTTGGACATATATATATATATATATATATATATATATATATATATATATATATATATATATATATATATATATATATATATATATATATATATATATATATATATATATATATATATATATATATAATTGAGATTGTAGTGAGTTGGAAAATGTTTTTTGCGAAGGCTATACAAATCCATGTAAACAAACATGAAACAAACAATCTTTGGTCACATTAATATCCATTTCATGGAAAATATGCTTACGTGAGCATAATTCCTTTTGTTTATTATATTTAACAGGCTTGGAGAAAATTACGAATGGGCAGATGGAGTGTGCCTACCAAGGTGTGTACTGTACACCCATTATCTCGATTTCTGCAAGACTCACAAATATGCTCATGTGGGAGCGGCGACGTTTGGGAAGGTTAGTTAATGTTCTACTTTTACTGAATACAAACCATTCGCTAACAACGATACTCAAGTACGGAAATATTTTAGCTGACAAATACAGATTCTTTCGTCTATTACTCATAGGTGTGCTCTTTCTAAAATTTGAAGACTCTATCGTTTATATCTTGAGTATACTACTCCTGCTGAACAGTAAAAAAAAATATTAAATTTTAAGTCAAGAAAGATTTTAAAGTAACGTATGCCATTGATGAGAACTAATCAACGATAAGTACTTTACTCTTGCTGACAATTTAAAAGGTTTCGCTTTTTAACTTAACATAACTTGTTTTAATCAGAAAAATAAAGATTTATTCCTTATAAGCTAATTACTTATTTACAATTGTGAAATTATTTTGTTTACTCGTTCGGTATACTTGCCGAAAACCACAAATTGCTGTAAAGAAGACTTTTATTCTTTTAGTTACATACTCTTGCTGAAAATTTATCAATTTTATTTCTTTAATACCTCTCGCTGAACGTTCGGTGGTTAATTATTCGACGATTAATGATGCAGTCGTCATTTTTTAAACTAAAAGACTCTTCTTTGTATACTGAAATGTACAAAAAAAAGAAAATAAATTTTGAAAAATAAAAATCCATTCTGTAAGTATTTATATACATTTTGAATAACGTCGATAGTATAGTGTCCAACATTTCTAACATTGTATGATAATCAAAACATTTCTTATTTATGTCCGAATATATTTGCTAGAGTTACGTGATATTTCCTAATAACTTATTTTAACGAATGAGAGAAATATTGTACTATCTAATTATTTTAAATGTCTTGCAACTATAGAAATACTTAGGTAAGTGCAATAACAGCCAGTATCGAATTCACCGTGACTGTCGCAGTTAAGTATTTACAAGTTGGAATTAATTGCCTATTCAATATATTTAGCATGATTTTAGCTTTACTATATAGACAATTGATTACTAAATTATTTGGCGTAATCTCTTGCAGATAATTCGACAGAGATTTCCGAAACTGACTACCAGAAGATTAGGTACGAGAGGTCAATCGAAGTAAGTATTGAAATTGAAATGTTCTAGTTAATTCAGAAATTAATTATATGATATAATGTCAAATAAAGTAAACGAAAACAACCGTACTAACAAAATTAACCAAACCTGGTTGTAAAATTGCAAACATATATGCTTCATCGTGGCAATTTTTTTCTAATTATGTTGTTTTCATTTTCCATGGAAGTTATTTTTGCTTTGCCATTTTTTGACGTTTTTAGTAATTTACGTGTAGTGTGTATTGAGGGGTGTATTGAATTGTTTATTGAATTAATGTGTAAAGTGGTTGTCATTTCAACTCCTCTTATTTCAAACGTTTACCGTTTAGGCTGTTTTCCTCATTCTTTAGGTACCATTATTATGGAATCGGTATAAAGAAATCATCAATTTACTACCATGCAGTTTATACGGGCAAAGGTCTAACCAGGTAAGTTGACAATCATGTACAGTCAACTGATGGATTGAATTTGTAAAAAAAAAAAGTTTTAGGGTGTAACATTGACGATAATTGTTTGTTAATGTTGCAAATGTTGAAAAGAATGATTCTGTTTAAATTAAATATGAGGGGAAAAATATGAAAAACAGTTGAGACAATCTTGGAAGTAGTTTATCAAGTTGATTTTCTGATAATGATAACAATGTATTGAATATTTTATTGCAAAGGATAATCCATAGACTACATACAGTTCTTTGAATAACGAAAGAATATATTCTTTAAGAACTATTATTACAGTGCGTTCTCAATAAATTGGTAGTTGAAATTGTCGCAGGTTGTACCAAACGCTGACTTGAATCAAACAAGTGTGATGCTATTATTGCGCACTAACTGGAAAGTCTTTTTGATTGTCTTTACATTTTTCACTTTATTATTTTGACTCCAAGTTCACGATTAAGAACAAAATGTTTCAGCATCAAAACCAATATTTGAATGCACTCTTACCAAGATTTTTAGAATATGTAACTATTTGTTGCCAAGATTATCCCCCCCCCCCCCCGGAATATTCTGTTAATAATAAGGTTTAAATACATTGTTATCGTTACCACAATTGACATTCAGTGCTTATGAAATCGCACGGATTTTTTTATAATGATAATTATTCCTTTTTAATTTATCATTCACGGAAGACGGAATTTGTTTTACATATTTCTAAGGGGGATGAACAGCATAATACGATAGAAGCAAACTAGCTTGAAAATGCCAACTGTTCGACATAAACGCCGTATATACCATTACGTCATATGACGTAACACTAACATTAGTTATACTTTTTTTCCGAAGTGCGACCTGAACTACATTACTTTCTTTTATGCATTTTTAAACATAATTTACAGCGAAGTAAAAGAACCTTCTCCTTGAATATTATGAAAGAAAAAAATCTCCACCTTGAATATTTTCAAAACAAAACAAACCGGATACTTGATTTAGTGCACGTAATGGTCCTTATCGTAAGAAATAAATTAATCAATACTTTCGGGAACATTCGATGAACACCCTATTGTATTGCTTTCATCAGACGGTTGGTTCATTATTATCGAGTCAATATAAAGAGGTAAATAAACGGTGTTTCTTGAAATGAAACCACTTCATACAATAATAGTTCCTCGTTTAATGTGTAAGTTACCAATACCGTCAGGCTACATACGTCGTCTAACAAAAGCTATACTAAGAAAGATATATATATATTTTATCACGTCAAACATCAAAATTCACACTATTAGAAGTTGGAAAAAGAACCAAAACGAATGAGTGTAAATCTTTCGTTTTTTCCAGTTTTCCTAAATAATTTAATAGCTGAACTTGTGGCTTGAGAACGGTATAGTTAGATAATTTGGTTAAACCTCAATAGTGATACATGACAGATATGATTTTAAAATATATCTCTGTGAGTCTCAGAAGTGATGTGGATATTATGTAAATAACATAGTAAAACATTCAGTTTCATAGTACTGAAAACGGTTGTTATAACCTTCAACTTCACATGTATGAGCCATATCTTCAGTGTATAAGTAAGGGAAAGTAAATCAAACCAACTGTTTGAAATGTAACTTATTGAATATTTATCCGTTTTCAGATTTTCGGAGGCAAAGGTGAAAAAAGAGGTAGGCTTTTACCACAGATTATTTATTATTGATGAAGATGTCATTATGATGTTACGTTTCTTCATGTTTTCCTTTCAGTACGGTAAGCCGTTACTTTACAAGCACTGATATAACAGCCGATTCACACAGAGAATACAGTAACTACTGTAAATCTAAAGTTTTGTACCACAGTAAATACTGGATCGTGCTGACAAATCTGATACATCGGTACCATGTGCTATCAGGATTACAGTAAGAACTGAGGATATTTGTAATTCCTGCAAATCCCAAAACCACTGGATTTTGTTGGAATTACACATATCCTCAGTTCTTACTGCAATCCTAATACTAGCACATGCTACCAAATTATAGCACGATCCAGTTTTTACTGTGGTACAAAACTATAAGCTGTACAGTAGTAACCGTGTTCTCTATGTGTATCGGTTCGCAGCCGGATATAATCATGTGGTGCACGAACGGTTTAGGAAGTCTTTTTCCTTTTTGTTTCTCGTTTATTTTATTTATTTTTCAAATCGGTTGCAATTCAGTTCATATAGGCATAACACCTGTGACGATGTGAGTTCTGCAATAATGTCATTATTTTACTGCCAGCTACATGGACCAAGAAGATTTATAGGGCTTTTTCCTATAACTCTTACCAGTAACTGAATTCTCTGGAAATATATTTTTTAAGCGAAGGGAAATAATGTAATGAAATTAATGAAAAAACCCAGAAAGACCAATGAAATGAATGTTTGCTCGCTATGTTGAATGATTTTCAGAGAACATGAATAATTGTTTTTACACTTTAAAGCCCCCTTATTGTTATATTATTATTAGATATTTTATGTCTATGCATCTATTGCTTTTTCATGTGGTTTTTTCTTCTTTTTGCAATAAATTGCATTCCACAATATATTTGGAAAGCACTCAACTTGTATTTTATCAGTATTTTCCATGCATTCATTGTTTTATTTATTTTCTTACTTTCTGTATATAGGGTTCCAGCAGAAAGTTTTCCTTAAGTTCTAAATCAGGAACTTTGCTCCCGGACTTTCCGTCGGCAGGTAATTTAAATATACCGAAGGCCACGACGACTGAAAAGGTAAATTTCTAATATAACATTCTAATGAAACCATGCAAACGATGTAATCTTATGCCCTCATTATCGAAAACAGTTAAAACATTTTGATTTTCTCTCTAACCAACCAAGTTTTAAGGTAATTCGTGCACTTTCGATGTTTTTTTTCTCTTTTATAAGGATTAATCAACTGGATAAATGCACGTAGATCTCTTACTTATACAGATTATGCCTGAATTCAATATGACATGACTCAGGAGCGCAACCATGTGTACTTCTGGGTACAGCGCTCCCATCACAACCACCTCCCCATCACAACCACCTCCCCATAGAATGATCAACCTGAATATTCCTGGTGTCCAGGACATAAATATATAATATGCGACCTAATAAGTTATCAATTAATCAACATTGTTTCGAAAGTTGCAAAAGAATCCACCATGATTTTGCATCTAAACACCGTCCACTTTTAATAAGATTTCTCAAAGAGGAAGTATCTCCTATACTTAGACTGAACCCTTTGACGACTGAATGTCCTACCCCCCCCCCACCCCCTCCTTTCAAGATGATTGCGCAAGTTACATGTGTTTGTAAAAGTAACGCAGAGCAATACGTTTGATTCTTGAAAAGACACGAAATGTAAAAAAAGCAATTATATAACCGGAAGTAATATTTTAAAAATATCTTAACAATTTCGTCAAATACACGTACTTGGTCTTCATATACTCTGTATATCAAGAAGACAACAAAGACGATAGTATATTGAGGTATTGATTATCGATATTCCTTCAACATGAAGACTGTCATAATATTGGGTACAAGGTTACACTGTGAGTGTATACAGAAACCAAGACAATAATGTTGAGGGTTTATATTTGATCATCCAGCTACAGATTGACATGATAAGAAAATTTTGATAAGAGTAATATTTTATGTCATAACCGAAATTCTGTCAAGCAAAATGTTGAGACAAAATCGTCAATCTTTTCCACCATTTGAGTCGGAGTATAGTTGTCCTTCCGCCAAAGAAATATTTCCCCTCTTAAATGTCATTCTTTTGGGGGAAAAGGTT
Source organism: Apostichopus japonicus (assembly GCF_037975245.1). Taxonomy (NCBI): domain Eukaryota; kingdom Metazoa; phylum Echinodermata; class Holothuroidea; order Aspidochirotida; family Stichopodidae; genus Apostichopus; species Apostichopus japonicus. Next base: position 10,394,658 of record NC_092576.1, on the reverse strand, counting down.
TTTTAAATCAATGTCATTACACATTTTTCTGTCGAAAAGGATATGTAGTTCATAATGGCTGAGTTGTTTCTTGCAGGTATCAAACGTATATATATATCGTGTATGTGTGAGCTGTCCAAACAATTTATTATTTGGATTTAATTATTTTCATCCATGTCCCGAAATAAAGAAACTTTGTGTAGAAACAGCTGTTCGGCTGAATTATGATTATGATTGTGATTATGCTTATGCTGATGGTGGTGGTGGTGGTGATGGTGATGGTGATGGTGATGGTGATGGTGATGGTGATGGTGATGGTGATGGTGATGGTGATGGTGATGGTGATGGTGATGACGATGGTGATGGTGATGGTGATGGTGATGGTGATGGTGATGATGATGGTGATGATGATGGTGATGGTGATGGTGATGGTGATGATGATGATGATGATGATGGTGATGGTGATGGTGATGGTGATGGTGATGATGATGATGATGATGATGGTGATGGTGATGGTGATGGTGATGGTGATGGTGATGGTGATGGTGATGGTGATGGTGATGGTGATGGTGATGGTGATGGTGATGGTGATGGTGATGGTGATGGTGATGGTGATGGTGATGGTGATGGTGATGACGATGGTGATGGTGATGGTGATGGTGATGGTGATGGTGATGGTGATGGTGATGGCGATGGTGATGGTTATGGTGACGATAGCGGTTACGGTGACGGTGACAGCGACGTTGACGGCGAAGATGACGATAACGATTATTATTATTATTATTAATATCGTTTTACCGAACATTGATCAGCAAAATTAATCGATATGGTACCAGTTACATTTCCCTTGCATTGCATGCAGAAGTCATAATGTTTTCATGTTTTTTTTTTCTCGCTGTTTCCTTTCGGGCATTTTTCTTTAACATTCAGGTCGAGACTTTTATTCTGATGTACAGAACACACTCACAGAGAATATTGGATGCAATAATAGGTGGCGCTGTTGAAGAGGTAACTATGGAAACGAATTGTCGTCAAGTTCTGAAAAGCGATAGGAGTTACAAAGCAAATATTGATGAATTTTGCAAAAATTTAATATTAAATATATTGGCTATTTTTCTTTTATTCCTTTTCTTGGTGAGGTGGGGGCGTCGTACTGAGCTTAAGAGTACACAAATGGTACAATAGTCCCAGTGAATATCAACAAATGAATAATATTCAATACATTTTTTTTGTCATCCATGCTTCTCCATATTTGCTTTGCATATTATTATATTTTTGTGTTCCTTTTTTTTAAGTTTAACTTGTACGAAGAATTGGCTCAAGTTTTTTTCTTCTTCATTTGCCAAATAAAATTACATACATCTCTCAACAAAAGCTTATGAAAACCGTTTTGGAATAGGGTATAGCTTATGTTGCAATGGATGTATGATGAATGTTATGATGACATGTGGTGTATTCTTTGACCTGGGAAGGGGTAGAGAAGATGGGAGGAGGTTTAAGTTATCGTGTTCATGTTATAGAAATGACGGAATAGTGATTCCGAAAAGTCCTAAAAGTGTAATATGCATTGTAACAACATCTATTATATTGGCATAGTAGTGTATGAAAATTTATTCTTAAAAAGTTTAGTTCTGTTTTCTCTGGAACTTAATCGTTCTGTTTTGGTTTATATAGGTTCAAAATCTACTTCTTCATTTTTGGCAAGGGATGCCAGCTCATCTAGCTGAGACACTGAATACATCACTGATCAGTGACGTCATCGGCTTGTGTGATTCCATCTTATATCAGGTAAGAACTATAAATTTGCAATAAATTTGTAAATTTGCATTAAGTTGGAGATTAAGTTCGAGAGCGTTGTGGCCAATTGCATTGGCTAAGGCGTCGGACTCGTGCTCCATGGATTGCAGGTTCGATTCATGCCTAGTTCATTACGTTGTGTCATTGGGCGAGATGATTTATCTCAATTGCCTCTCTCCACCCATGGGTTAAATTGGTACCTGTGAGATAATTTGTCATTGGGCGCAGTATATAACTGCTGCCGACTGGAGGGAATGCCACTGGGACAAGTTAGCATTGATCAGGGGTAATATAACGTCTGTGAGGCGCTTTGAGACCTATCGCTGGTATAAAGCGCTATATAAAATGCAAATATTATTATTATTTATTAAATATTATTATTATTACAAACAAATCTGGAAATTCAATATAACAAGGTTACCACAGAGGTGATTTAATATAAAGATAATTTTAATTTAATTAAAATCAGAACAATCAAAGTGGAACATATTGTTATATTCTTGATGAAGTCTGCATCCGATTCCTTGGAAAACTCTTAAGATATGTTGATTATTCTCAGTTTGTACTATAATTAAAATAAACATTTACTTTTCCAAATATTGTATTTCGTGGAATAGGTATATAGTTATCGGTATATCAATCCATGTGGTGTATTCATCGTGTAAGCAACCCAAATCTGGTCTGCCAGTTTGCATTACAGTGAGCTGTTTGTTCAAAACTCTATTTGGGGGGATCGGGAGATATCGTGATTTTAATTAAAATATTTTAATTAAAATCATACAGTACCAGAATTTAATCTACATTGTGTTTAATGTCATTTACAGATGGATGAAATTTATTCCTTTTTATTCATATGTAGAATTTGAAGGGTTTTTCTTATCTAAAAGGAGTAGGTGGGGGTATGACAGGCACATTCATTTTACTGTAATTTAATATGTTTAATGTAATTTTATGTAAATAAACATATTTACCATTTATTTGTTCCAGGTGTTGATTGATGTGTTAATTCCGGAATCGATATCTGAAATACCAGATAGGTACGGTTATTAATTTTCATACAGTTCCGATGTTTTGAGATACGTTCAGATGTGTATGAGTCATTTAGATACCACAAAGAACAAGAAACACAATCCTTTCTTAGGAATCGAATGAAAATATTTCGTATTCGTACATAATTAATTTCAAAATCCTTTTTTCTTCAAGTAATCATTTTTAATCATTTTTAATAAATAATGTCTTTATATCATAAATGTTTATATTACTCAGAGAGTCATCCACATTTCTGCAATAAAAACAATGACCTATAGGTTTAATTTCTTATGAAACAATATGGCCATTGTTTGATAAGATGTATATTTTCTTAACAATTCAGAAATATTGGATTATCTATTACTTGATAAGGGAGAACAAAATTAATTCCTTAATATAACTAAATAACAATAATTCAACTTTTTCAACATGTTTGATATTTCCCAGATTTCTTGTTTTCATTATTTTTCATAAACATAAACAAATATTCAATCCATTTTTTACTCCGTTGTTGTAGATTATTATATTATATTAGAAAGAGAGTTATCCTTTTTATGTCGCCTTCCTTGTTCTGGAACAATAAACCATTGTTTTATGACATGTTTGTTTGCTTATAATAAATAGACACACTGTTGCAGTCTCTGTTTACTGGCGATGGAAAACAAGGGTTTTCCCCTTAATATATATATATATATATATATATATATAAATATATATATATATATATATAAATATATATATATATATAGCAAAAAGTGTAACATTAGAAGAGAATATACAACAAAAAATGGCTTTTAACGGGATTCGAAACAGTGATGTCCCGTTAACATATGGGATATATGAGTAAATAATAGCAAACTTCTGCAACTCCTTATAGAAGTAGTTGTTAACCAAAATAAACAAAACAAGGGTTTTCCCCTTAATATATATATATATATATATGTATATATATATATATATATATATATATATATATATATATATATATATATATATATATATATATATATATATATATAAATATATATATATAGCAAAAAGTGTAACATTAGAAGAGAATATACAACAAAAAATGGCTTTTAACGGGATTCGAAACACTGATGTCCCGGTAACATATGGGATATATGAGTATATAATACCAAACTTCTGCAACTCCGTAAAGAAGCAGTTGTTAACCTAAAGTCATTAGTTCGAATCCCATTTTCGCCAAAAGTGTTTTTTTCTCTAAATTCCATTGTTTATAAAGTCCCTGTTAGTAAAAATGTTGATACTTGATAATTGCTCTGGTTGATTTTGTATGTGTGTGTGTGCCTTTAGTTTGGTTTTATTTTAATTTTCAATGGACTCATATCATAGTTCGTCACTTGTGTTCATGAGTATATACTTGGCTCTGATAGACAATAGTTTTGTTCTTCTTAAAGTATTGACGCAGATATTCTACATTTGGCTAAAAATATATCTATTTGGACGAAGACAGCTCTAGAAGAAACTACGGATGTTATAAAAAAGCAAAAAGAAATCGGTAAGAGCAGTATTAAAACACTTGTGTGCTTGCAAGTAAAATCATGCTTAAATTCACCTAAGATATAGATCCTTGGGCACGAAAACTAAATAACTTATCCATTCTCAACCCCGAGTCCACTTATATCGGGACTGTAATCTGTATTCGTAAACTATAATGAATGTGTTCCATTAATGTCATTATTAAGAATCGCTTAGAAGGAAATAAATACTACAAACGTATGTTCAGACTTAATGATGGTGATCGACAGGCGCGTAGCCAGGAATTTGCCAAGGGACGGGCGAACCTCTAGGCAAACTATCAGAGCCGTATATATGCAAACTATCTAAGCGTAGCGCCACCACAAGTTGGCGCGAAGCGTACACGAAAATGTTGGCCGAAATGCCTCCCAGATCGCTGGATATGGCACTTCCCAGGTCTTGTAAGTTGCATATATGCATTTTCTATTTTGAAATTACTAGCGATATCATAAAAAATATACAACGAAGATGTGCTGAAGAGGGGAAGGGGGCGGTCGCCCCCTTCGCCCCCCCCCCCCCTTATTGGCTACGCGCCTGGTGATCGATCTACCGTGCACTGTTTCAGGCGCGGCGGAACGGAAAAATTATTGGGGGGGCTAATGTGTGGAGACTATCTAAGCGGAGCGCCACCATCGGTTGGCGCGGAGCGTACAAGAAATTTTTGGGTTTTTTCAAACCCCCAGATGGCCGGAAACGGCACTTCCCGAGTGTTTTATGCTGCGAATACCTAGCCCTAAAATATGGATCTCAAGCCTGCAATTTCTCAGATTGCACGTAAAAGTCTGTAAAAACATTGTAAGTTGTATATTCGATGGTGTTTTAAGAGAGTAGCTATTACTCGTAGTGTACTCGCAAAGACGTAGTGTAGTAAAGGCAGTGGCGGAGCTAGGGATATTGGTCAGGGGGGGGGGAAGAATGGTCTGTAGGGGCGCTTTCAACACTATCTAAGCGGAGCGCCACCACAGGTTGGCGCGGAGCGTACAGAAAATTTTTGAGTAAAGTTACTCCCTAGATTGCAGGAAACTACCCTTTCCGGGCCTAGCTAATTTGCAGATAAACGGAGAATAAATAGGTGTCGTCGCCATTTTGTCGGAAAATTACACCAACAGAATATGACAAATGTCAATAGGTATATGAGAGCGCAATAAAATAGTCAATAATCGCGAATAAGTTAAAAGTAGTGAAAAGCTGAAAAGGGCGCCAGCAGTCCATTTGAGTCCGTCAGGAGGGGGGGGGGGATCCGCACCCTGACTATATATATGGACGCTCCGCCACTAAGTAAGGGGATGTTGGAGAACTGGCTGAAATGAGGCAAGTCATTGGCCTAAGACGAAGTTGTGTTACGCTTACCGGTACTCACACTCACTGCTTCCACTTTTCACGGGGCGTGAAGACGCGGTTGGGGTGACAATGTGGTCTATAGCCAGGGGACGGGCCGAGGGACCAGGGTCCCCCAGCAATTACTAAAATGATTACACCTATATAGTATACGTGTGCATCGGACAGATCGACAAGTATGCATTGAAAAATGGGCAGATGCACGTTTCGGAGCCTTGGTAAATATTGGGGGGGCTTATCATGCATTTGCCCCCTAAACTTTTTCATTGGGGGGCTGAGCCCCCCCAAGCCCCCCCGGTTCCGCCGCCACTGCACTGTTTACACAAGATCACTTGATATTACCATCGTGTGTCTTATATTCTCCTTGTCGTTTAAAGTCAACATAAATCTACATACTTATACAACGTTTACTTAAAAAAAAAATGTATGAGAACGATTTGTGATTAACTTGATTTATAATCTATACAAGATAACGGTTGCAAATTTGAATAAGATTTGTATTATTTATTCATAAATTTTTATTTCATTGAAAATATTGGAATTATAACACAGTGCTTTTGCTAACCCTTGGCGAAGGAACCATCCCGCATTGGCGATTTTTTTTTTACTTTGAATAACGAGGATGAAATCCTTGTTCAACATGTGAAATCTTGATATTTCAAAATGGCGAAAGTACCATTCATGTTACTAATAATGTATATTGTTGCATGACAACAATTATATCCACTCTAGTTCCGCCATTGTATGTTCACTTATTAATTTTTAATCGATATTTTTATCTGCGAGTTTCAGAAACGAACATACTATTTTTTTTTCCTTCAAATGTTGAGTAATTTTTACACGGAGTTAATATTCTGCTGCTGTTTGAGAAAACCTTCTAATAATATTCCGAAAAATTAATGATTTATATTTTATTGACAGCTGTCAGACAGTTCACGAATATTCTACAAAGGCACAGGTCCTTTCTACAATTAGCGCACGTAAGTTATCTCGTATGGAACGCCAAAAGGGTCAACGGTGTACTAAAAGCACGGGGTGATAATGTAGAAATATACCGTGATGATTTATGAACATACGCAATTGATGTAAAAACATATGATACTGAAGTAAGAATATACGATAATGATTTCTAAACATAGTGCTGGCGATGTAACAGTACTATAATAACATTTGAAATGATGGTGTTGTATGTATAACAAGCAGTACGGTATTATATTATATTATAACGTTGGTCATAGCAGTATGATATATCGATTTCGGTTTTATCATTTTTATGATTGCAACATAGTGTTCAGTTTCATTAATTAGTCTGTTCCATTTCACCGAATCGTTTCCTTCCTTACATTATTGATTCAAAGTCTAACAGCCACAATGACACTCATGTATTAGACATGAAGGGCGTTTCTAAACTTGTTGTGTATTTGATTTTCAATGGAGAAAGTACACGAGGATAAATTGTAGAACAAAATTAGTGCAAGTTGTTATCTCAAATGATATAATTAACTAGCAAGGCAAATCTTAGAGTTTTGATATAATATAACGGTACGAAATGGTCACGCGCTTTATATACTTTAAATACCTTAAGAACGCTAAAACTGTTTTTATTATGTGTTTATTTAATGCAAACCCCATTTTTTAACCCTTTTTTGACCTGTTGTTTTTACCGTATGGTTCAATTTGACGTTGTCTTTTCTTTTCTTCTGCGAATCCATGATGTTTTGTTTTTATGAAAAACATGATATCGATTTCAATATGTATGACTTTGTCATACCCAAAGATTGAATTCCGTTATAAAACTGTTGTTCTTCTGGTAGATTGCACGTGCTATATTACTGAGCCAAGAAAACGTGAGCGCAATGTCACGTGATTTACAAGAGCTGGATCTGAGCTCGTTGAGTTCCAATATCTTTGGAGGAGGCAGGGCCGCTATGACATTCAAGAAAGGTAAAATAACATTTTTCCTATAAAATTCCCGACCTACTCACCCAGACAATAACCACTAACCCAGAACCATCCCCACCCTTCTACCCCCCCCCCCCGAAAAAAAATAATAAAATAGTCACATAAGACGTTTAATATTAATGCGTAGCCATATGATATGATGTCACCGATAAAAAAAAAATCATCTTATTACTCTGAGAAAATACACCCGTTAATAGACTTCAAAGAAGGGAGTTTAGCTTGGTTTTGTTAATTGATTAGACTTCCTGTAGAAATGAACGGTTTTCACATATGAATTGACATTACAACAGTTCTGCCGGAAGAGAGAGTTTTCAAAAAAGAATTTTTAAGTATATGTGTCTGTTTGTACGTTACAATGCATGATTGTAACTACGTATGCATGTGTGCAAATTATTTATTATAAATTAAAATTAATTTCATGAAGAAATATGCGTTTGTGGAGTGTTGTGGAGCGCGTTGTGAAGCGTTGTGGAGAGTTGTAAAGCGTTTTGGTCAAGTGGTTAAGGCAATGGACTGGCGATCTAAGGATTGCAGGTACGATTCCTGGTCAGATAATTGCGTTGTGTCCTTGGACAAGGCCATTAATCCCAATTGCCTCTCTATTAACCAGGTGAATAAATGAGGACTTGCGATATAACTTGTAAATATATATATAGTTACGTGCGCCGGTTTATGGCTGCACCATAATGGGAAGTCCTCCAGGTGTTGTGCGCTGTAGGAGGAATTGTTTGAATTGCGCACACTTTGGTGTGTGGGTGCGACAAGTTACCAATGACCATGGGTAAAGTTGCTTGAAGAGGCCTTGGCCTCGAACAAGACTGTAAACCTTTCTGACAGTAGGGCTTTTATGTAAGTGTTTTATGTCATTGGAACAATAACAAACTTTTCATACATTACAGAGGGTAATTTCCAAATACGATAGGGTCACTTTACGGTTTTCTTTTATTATAATATCTCAGTTTTAGGAGAATTTCAAGATTTATTGAAGAAGCATGCCCCTGTAGATGCCTACGTAGAATGGATTGATTGTGTCCTTCATCGATGCATTGTACAGGTAATTTATTTGTTTATCTAATTTATTAATTATATTTAACATTGATTAATTAAAAATGTTCATTGGAAGTTCACATCGCTAGACTTTACCCATGATCTGAACGGTAGTGATGGTCATTTTGTCATCAAACTCATTTGTTTTATTATCACACAATTATCGTATGTCAATTGCGCCGTCCAAACAAGAACGATGATTGGGGTTGGACGAATGTGGAATCTCATTGTGGGCCTATTTCTATTACTGCACTGGGCCCAGTTGCTCCGTCTACACCACTGACAAAATACCTTCGCGTAGAGACTAGTTAATCTTGTGATGTGAGGCAATATAATGTTCATATCGATCTGACACTCTTAGTCTTTTATTTTATTTCCTTAGCTTAGTTCTCCTCCCAGGAGGGTGGGGTTGCCAGGTTTGGACCAGCCTCCTAGTAAATAAGCTTCCCCTTGATTCAGTTTTCAAATCTTTCATTCTGTGAATATTGCTATTGTCTTATATACCCTTACAGTTCGTTGTATCAATACTTAAAAGTCAGCTGTAACGTGTTCTGCAAACCTGCAGGAGCCCTACACTTTGGTCACTATCAGTCTTTCCGACAGTAGATTGATAAACGGTTGCATCTGCATGTCTAGGTGAATAAAGAATTGGTCCTTAAGGAGACATATAGAGCCGTTTGGTCTACTGACTGCACGACTATGTCCGCCTGAGTCCGGATTCAGAGTATGGGTGGTTCTTAAGTTCCCGGTGTTTATAAACCCTTGTGGCCAGTTCACCGGGCGGCCTCGTCAGCTGTACCTGCCTTGTCACGACGCTGGTATAGTGTTTTCAGGAAAGTTAAGGAAATATTTTAAAGCCTACAGTGTGTGGGTTTGGTACATCATCACGGCATTGTATTATTCTTATAAACATCTAGTGCTGGAGACAAAGATTTCTTTTCACAAATCGATCCGAAATATTAATCCATACTGAACAAAATATTTGATATAAAATGTTTACTTAACCCTTATGAACTTGAATTATAAGTTGGTTGTCATAACAACAGTGCTTTGTGGGAAGTAATCAACCACATGTGATACACACGTATATACTCAACTGCAAGGCTTTTATTGATCAAGTTCTTGTCGATAAGACAGAGGCTGCAAAGCACAATATACTTTTGATATGAGACGTCAAACGTTAAACTCCCTGTTCAGAATGTCAATCAATAAAAACAAGGTACCTTTGTTCAATCGATTGTTGCAATATAACAGGATAAAATGATAAATAAAAAGAGTGTCTTCCACGCATGCTCACTTAATTAAATCTCGTTGGTAGACAGTTAATATATCTGCTCGTGTGTATGTTTGTGTACTAGTATTATGTAATGAATCGTTCTACAATTTGTGACTGGAATACAAGTAATGGAAACACTGCAGTGAACTTAAAAACTAACAACTTCATACATTGGTTTTACATTGGTTTCTTAATATATACAAATCATTATGTGGACATATCCCTTGTCTACTAATCCCCTTACATCCATCTCTTTGTGTTCACCATGCTCATTAACCTGTCTGTATTCTGTGCGTGTTTGTGTCCCTTCTGTTACTGTTACTTGTCATTTAACCTTTGAAGAAGATCCTGCTAGGAAACGTCAGGCCAATTTACTTCTACACATGATATATATACTAGTTAGAATGGTTTTCTTGGGGGTGGGGGGATCTATTATTTATGTTTTTGTATCACGTACGGATATTGCTGCTAGTGTCACGTTTATATACTTTGCACAGGTATTTTTTATTTTGTTTTATGAATATTAGGGAAACCTCGAAAGTGGAGTTTCCCTGACCTCAAAAATACTTTTAAAATCTTTATACAAGGTTTCCTTTAATAATTCCTGTTTACAATTAAGCAAATACACTGGTTTCACTTGTATATCTCTGTCATAAGGAAGCCATGGGTGAGTGTTCAATGTAGTCCTGATAAGTTAAATCACATATGAATATGTTATTAACATGTCACTTATGATCTACCATACACTCCATGCACAAATGTAATATTAGCAACACAAACCCTTATATTATATTATTTCTTGTTTGACCCTTAATATTTTGTTTGTTTGTTATTTGCTCTACCCCTATATATAGTTTTTGGTTATTTGCCATACCCCTATATTTTTGTGTTTGGTATTTGCGCTAGACTTATATATATGTTTTATATTTGGAATTTGCTCTACAATAGTTGTACACTTTCTCTTGTCTCTCATTTGTTTCGATATCCGCTTCGAAAATCAGGAAGAAGACAGCCATTTCCGGGAATGTGCATCGAAATTTCTAATGTTGGAGGCGCACTTTACTTCCGGTCTCTTAAGAGACCTTACCTTAAAGCACGCAAAGAGCTATGGTAAGAAGAAGCATTGTTAATGACGCCGTCGTTACCATGGTAGCTGTTTATTGATATGATCAACAGATCGTCCTTCACAAGTTTTTTTCTTTCCTTTAATTAAAATAAAAATAAAAATATTATGAAATAAAAATATTATGAAATAAAATAAAAATATATGAAATATTGAGTTCAATTCTACTGGCGTATTCAAATAAAATGACTTTTTGAATAAAGCAAAAAGGAAGAAAGATAAAAAGACACATCGATAAAATACGTCGAAATAGTTTTAACCAAAAAAAATAATAATAATAATAATTGCGTAATATGGTTCAGCAAGAAAGATTGCCACAACGTTATAGAATTCATTACCATGATTTTTCGGATCCAAACTTGAACAAAACATCACTATAGATGTGGTTTTAAGCGTTAAGATAATTTCACTCAATATAATCCCTCGAGCAATGTTTGTGTTACTATCAATTCCTTTACATACTGTTAACCTTAAGTTTGCGTGCACAAAGGGCGGGCGAGGGCAACTCCATTCAGGCGCGGGAATTTTTTAATTTCAGTACTGGAAGGACTCGACAAGTATAAGATATTTCGCAAATAATTCGGCTTGATACATTCTACGTTGACACGATACTTCCGTACGAGCCCCTCAATTAATGTATCCTAGCAATACTTGTGATTAAAAGAAGTTGGCTTGACCAGAAAAGCAATTTTTTAACATTTTTTTCTTAAAAAGATTTATATCCCTGACGGTTTTCCATTACTAATTAATTCGTTAATTAACTGATGAAACTGATTGTATATATTTTTTCCAATCCCTTTCTTGTTGTTGGGACTATTTTTTTTTAAGATCAAATCTTTAGAGTTTATGATTATTACAATCAGGGAGGTGGGAGCCGGTGGGGAGGGGGAATGGGGGCACGTCCCCCCTCGCACGTTTTTCCAAAATTTCAAATGTGCCCTACTGGCAAATAAAATGTGCCCCTTTGATGAAGAACTGTTTTCTGGATATCTTAAGCCTTCGTTAATTTTGAATAGAGTCACGTGCACCCTAATAGTATTAATAGCATACTAACACATCATATATATTTAAGTTAATTTTTCTTCTTCTTAATTCAAGGTTCATTACACACTGTTCATCAGGCATTACAAGAGTACGCATTGTTAGCGATTGAAACAATACAAGCCAAGTCCGGACAGAAACAACTCAAAGAAAATCTAATTAAGCATATGAAGACGAATGGTAAGCAACATATAAGGGCACGCACCAGAAAGGGCGAGGTCAAGGCCTACCAATAAATGTGGTAGCTTTATGTAAGGTTCCTTAACCATAGAACAGACATACGAAACATCGACCAGACTAACCTAAACAAAAAAGCGAAAATATCTTGCATCAAACTCTTCTTCACGTTTATAAATAAATGAACTAGCACTTTGCAATCTCACCAGCTTTAATAATGTTAATATTTCTAGGTGGGGAGGAAAAAACCCTATGCATTTATTTTGGTCATTGGACGTCCCCTCGTGACGCAGATCGGTAACGGGTATTTTGACCCTTCTTAACGACTGCCCCCGAGTTCCACAAACGTTTTGATCCACCAGTCTAAAACTCCTTCCAACGACACTGATAACTATGGAATAGCAACAGTGATAGAGATTCTTTTACCATGTTGTATAAATGGTAGAAAGTGAACAGTATCCCCCGTTTAACCATGTAGATCGATCGATTTACATAGAGTATCGTGTCCCCCGTTACTAATGTGGAGAAATTAACGTGTATGGCTAACATAGTGTACAATATCCCCCCGTTAATATTGTGAAGCAATTGACATGTATGGTTCTTAAGTGCACAATATCCCATGTTAATCATGAAAAACAATCAAATGTCATGGATTTATTTAGTGTACAGTACAGTATCCCAATGCATTGCATTGAGCAATCAACGTGCATTGCTCATATAACATAAGGCAAAACAGCCCCCAATTTATCCCATGGATTAAGCAACTTTCACATTTGCCTAATCTTCCGCTTATCCTTTACAATAATCAACGTACACGGATTAGATACTATAGTGTGTAGTATAGATCTTGTGCAGCAATCAACTTACATGATTTGCATGTGAAAGGTCACATTTAAAATGAATCTATTATTTCTAATTATTTACTATTCACTTCATCCAAAATATTGATCATCTTTGTCGTTTTTTTGTAGATTGTTTAAAGTTGAAGAAATCACTGCTTTAACGGTGCATATTTTATTTCTTTTATTTCTCGATATCAGCGTAGAGAATCATAAAATTCGATGGTTCTATTTCAAAACACTAACTTTATTTTTTTATTTTTCATTAGTTGATTTCATTTAACTTGTACAATTCACTTGATCAAAACAAAAACAAAAAAAATCGATTTTCTTTGTCATTTTTGTTGATTGTTCGAAGGCACATGGCTTTTTAGATTTAGCGCAGCACGTAATTTATCTCGTATGGAACGCCAAAAGGGTCGACTCAACGGTGTACTAAACACACACACGCGGTGATAATGCAGAAATATACAGTGATGATTTATGAACATACGCAATTGATTTTTATTTCATTTTTTTTTTTTATCACTCAATGTCAGCATATAAAGAATCATAACATTCTATGGTTGTCTCTCACACACTAAGACTATTTTTTCTTTCTTTTTAAATAGCTGAATTTATATCTCATATTACTAGAAATTGTCTAAGTTTTGGTTTCTCTTCTTTCAGTCTCTCTTAATACGAAGCCAAAGTTCAGAACTAACTCCAAGCGGCATTTGACCGATGACAAAGCCACGTGTAGTTTACACCGAAGTAAGAAGAAGATCGTACACAAAATCGGTGCGGCTAAATTTTGATATTATTTAAGCGTCAGTAGAATCATAGGCGTAGGAGGCGGGGGGGGGGGGCGGGTGTGCTGGGGGCCGCAACCCCCCCCCCCCAACCGATTTCTTTGTGAAAATTCGGGCAATACGCTGAGAATTTTTCGGGCACTTACTATTATTACTTATTATTATTATTATTATTATTATTATTATTATTATTATTATTATTATTATTATTATTATTATTATTATTATTATTATTATTATTATTATTATTATTATTATTATTATTATTATTATTATTATTATTATTATTATTATTATTATTATTATTATTATTATTATTATTATTATTATTATTATTATTGTTGTTATTGTTATTATTATTATTATTATTATTATTATTATTATTATTATTATTATTATTATTATTATTATTATTATCATTGTTATTGTTAAGACTTCCCCAATAATTATAAACCAATATGGAAAGGTAATAACACGGAAAATAATTGTATGTAATTGGCATGCGATGCAATAATCAATGCATGCCTATATGATATGCAAATCATCATGTTGAAAAAACATTTGGTTATATTTTTCGGGCAAGTCGTTACAGCCCCCCCCCCCCCCCCCCAATGAATTTGGGCTCCTACGCCTATGAGTAGAATGATAAGACTATAGGCAAGTTGGATGCATATAAGAAGTAGTAGGCATATTATTCACGTGGAGTTAATTCTCATATTGTCTTATACAACCGGTGTCTTTCCTTTTATGTCTTCCATTCTTACGCAAACGTGGAAGGTTAATTGTGAGCATAATCTTGCTATAAACCTCTACGATACATCGAATTTATATTCTTAATATGTGTCTCAAAGTGGACCATTTGATGGCTATTTCTTGTTTCTTGCGGGAGGACCTCCGAGACCACCTACATGGCAGTCGGATTCATCGACAACACCCCCTCATTTATAAAATATTTTATCCGTCGGAGTAGGATGCGATTTCAAGCATAAGCTTCTTATTGAGGAACTGTTTACCCTGATAGTCTTATAACTGTTTACCCTGTTCATCTTATAGAATTTATTCTTGTTTTCATGTTTTTTTCTTTGTATCTATATTTTCTCTTTATTATTGGTTTGGCCTTGATCTGAACTTAAAATGGCTTTCAAATCCTTTCTTTTATTATTGATTATTTAGAGTATTTGAAGAAATCGGAAGAGAAACCTCCACACGCAACGGACCACCAACGAAATAAATATTTGCAAAGTACAATGAAATATCAGCATAATCGATTGCCGATCACAGATCACCATGGTAACACGCAGACAGACGCGAAGGGACCATCTGCGACGAATATACATCTAGAGTGGGGTCGCTCTTCTACTTTCACACTTCAACCGTTTGGCCACACTCACAGTGTGCCTTCTGCCTCCGCCAATTCCTCTTTTCTTCCTTACGCGTGTAATACGTACGGCTTAGATCACCCCTGGCATCATCAATCAAGGTCACGTGTGGGTTTCGATGCTTTCAGCAATCGCTGTGACGATACCAGGTACATGATGCCACAGCGAGACGTCTCCAGCGACCGCTATCATCACCAGTGTAAGTCCTGATTAAAGGCATTGAAGACTCGCCCCAAAACCGCATGCCGCGCTCTGAAAAAGTTAACTTTCCGTTGCTTGCAAGTGAAGTTTTCTGGTTGTCGCTACAAAATGCAGACAGTAATGAAACGTGATACCTTGTTATCTTTGGCTGGACCTGAGTTGTCCATCGCTGTATCGTTTGCACACTGTGCTGTGGGTATTGACCGCAGCAGTATGTACTGACTGTACACAAGTGTCTAATTACCGAAGGTAGCAAGCTGTGTGCGTATTTTCTGGGATCGATGGTGGTGTCTAACACTTTGTTACACCTCGTTCTTAACTAGGTCAGATTACCGGCATTAGACGTTTCTTTTTGTGCGAGTCTTCACACCCTTTAAATCACCAAAACGTTTAGACAAGATGAATAAGTTAAATATAATAGAAAGTAATATTTATGGCAACGAAAATTGCATCAAACTTACCTATTTAATAAGAGGTCAGCAACTCCTAGACAGCAAGTACAACTGAGTTGTATTACTTTCGTAAACCCAAAAATAGGAAAAGGTAAGAATAATTGAAAAAACGTTAACAAAAGGGAAGGCCGATATGCTGAATAATGTAGTTTATTTTATTGTCATATATTTTCGCTTTTAGAGATCATTCGTGATAAAAACAACAAAGGCAAAGTCAACTTTTGTTGGGCACATTACGTAATTATGTAATAAGGCTTGTTCTCGTGCAATGCTTACACTGGCAGTTTGCCAAAACACCAATGTTACCGTTAACGCCGGAATGAAAGCAATTAACTTAAATCGTAGTGAAAAAGTAGAATTTTATTTATTGTAACACTGGCTAAGATTGGTCATGTGAGAGTCAGCATTTCAGAAAGGTAAAGCTTGCAGCACTAATCGTGATATAATATATAAGAAGATAGGTTGGTATCGACGTTGATTTGCAGCCGTTTAAACTTATTAACTTTTTCTTCAGATTGTGACGCACATTTCAGTCCACCAGAAGCCTCTCAGGATTATTCCACTGCAGCAGCGATAGCCGGTAATCATCGAGGTTTCTTCGAATACAACCAGCAAAGCTATGCGGGCAGCTCAACAAATCACCATCCTGGGGATTCTGGTATATATTTCTAAATCGGCCCACGAGGGTTTATATCAAGTGCCGGAATATACAACAGGTGGATGAGGAAAGTGGCCAAAGGGCTACGACGTCAGGGGACCCCTGTAAATACTTGCAGGGAACTTATGCATAATATATATATATATATATATATATATATATATATATATATATATATCCACTAGTCTCATCTAGTATCAACATATATTCCGCTCTGTCCAATGGGCATAGAGCACTCTGCGCCAAGATAGACGCCAACCTGCGCCAAGATAGACTCCAACCTATATATATGTCGATTCGACCGGGGCCTTTCAGAGCAACCAAACCAAACGCACGTTCCAAATTCGGCACAAAATTAACTGCCTATCCAAAAATGTCATTTACCTCATCTACTGCAATATTTGTAACTTACAATACATTGGAGAGTCAAAAAACACTCTTAGAATGAGAATGACACAACATAGATCGGCGATCAAAACAAAAAAGATCTACCAACCTGTTGCAAATCACTTCAATCTCCAAAATCATTCAATTGAGAATTTGCGTGTTATTGCCATTGACCAGAACGATTCTTGGACAGATAAATCTAGGAAAGCGAAAGAAAATTTCTGGGAACTAAACCTAAAGACCACGGCACCATTCGGTTTAAACATCAGAAACGATTTGCCGTCCCAGATAAACCAAAACAATTCCTTTACAATTACGACGGAATCGGATTAAAATAATCCGACGCGGATTAAAATAATCCGAATTTCTAAAACTTCTGCTCAATTCAGCAGAAATCAGTAAGTCGCTTTGCCCTTACAACCATGCCGACATCTCCTCTATGAAAGAGTTTCAATTCCTGCTACTCCTTGTCACTTTCGGTGATCATGCACTGAAGAAGAGCTAGTTTTGCTCGAAAGCTCTGCAAAAACCAAACATTGGCTGTTTTACTTCCAATCACTTACCTAATTCAATTATTGTATCTCACTCGAGATCCAGCCTTTCTCTAAATGCAGCATAGTTGTTTAACAGTTTTTCCGTTATTCCTATATATATATATATATATATATATATATATATATATATATATATATATATATATATATATATATATATGTTGATACTAGTTGAAACTAGTGGAACACTAGTAGTTGTAACTCGGAGTTTCACGCGAAGCTTTCAATTGCATTGTTTTCTTTTTATCTTTTTCTTCGATTCCCATCTGTCGCTCATTTGAATAGTTTACAATCATATTCATATTCATGTTCTGCTTTCGATTGTTAATGGATTTAAATACCAATTTTGAACCGAGGTGACAACTTGGTGATATGAACGATACGTTAATGTTATTGTTATTGTCATCGATTCACTAATGTTAATGTGGCGCACAACCATTTTTGATTAGTCCAAACATTTTGTGCCAGGTTTAGTGACGCCATTTAACTTTGTTTTTTTGCACACAAATTGAAATATCATCATCAAACTTTCATTTTGTGTCGAGTTCTAACGTTTGTATGACAAACAGACATGTTTGGTTCACACGTACTTGGAATACCTGCCTCTCTTCTCCCTCTACAAACTCTCTTCTTACAAATTCCAATGTGTATTGTTGTATTTTGGCCTTTGAGGAAGCCTGGTGTTAACACCATTGTATACACCAGAAAGAGAGGGCGGCACACCTTAAAGACTGATACTTAAGAAAGGATGATAAAAAACTCAGTTTGAAGTTGTGGACCCCCCATCACCCCACCCCCCCCCCATAAAACAGTTTGCCATAAGCTTTTCGTATTACATTAAACATTGAGAAAGTAGTCTTCAAATAATAAGTTAGTAGCATAATGAATTATATGCATGGTCGAGGAGGGGGGGGGGGGGTATATTTCCATGGGTTCGGGGTCAAATGCGTTGCCCGAGAAAACGAATTAATAAATAGAAGACATAAAGAATGTATACATTGATTTTAAATCAAGTTTAATGAATTCTACTTTAAAGAAAATGAAGTCTTAAAGCCATTAAAAAAAAAAATTGAACAAAAAAGAACCTTATGAAATAATTGTTTTCCCCCGGGGCCTAATCTAGATCTAGTTTTCGAGGGAATATTGGAGAAATTGCTCCTGATAAAAAGTCGTTAGAATCACTGAATTACTCAGAAAAGGCGGAGACCGTTAAATTATTGAAAAGAAAAGACAGTACGGTTATTTAGCATGTCTCTATCATTTTATTTGGGATTTGGGATGGACTCTGTATTCTAAACAGACAAAGCCTTGCAAGGCTCAACCCCCGATATATGTGTTGGTAATTTATTCATAAAGCATCAGAATTTGATTTATAATTATTACTAACAAACTCGTCACCGTCGATATCACTCATAATAATGGTTCGATACTTGACAATTGGCTCCTTCATAAAACTCTTCGCAACCACCCCCATCTGTACATTCACCAGTCATGCCGTTACAAGCTGATGGATTTGCACAATGGCAGGTTTGTGAGCAATCGGCACCGAAAGTTCCCCTAGAACAAGCTGTACAGATAAAGGAAAACAATATATATAAATATATATATATAAATATATATATATATATATATATATATATATATATATATATATATATATATATATATATATATATATATATATATATATATATATATATATATATATATATATATATATATATATATATATATATATGATTAAACGAATGTTTTCTGAAAGAGTATATACTAATATGTTTTCAATTGCAGGAGATTCCACGCGGATTTATGAAAGATTCGAACTCATTCCAAACTGAATGGAAATGTCATTGGTACTCGTGTGTTACTCGAGATGCTTAACACTTTACAGTTATTGTTATTTTTACTTTATATGTAATCAAAGGTGTAGGAGCCCAATTTGATTTAGGGGGAGGGACTGGGGGGGGGGATTGGCTGTAACGACTTGCCCGCAAAATATAACCAACATTTATCGCGCACTCCGCGCGCGTTCGATGGTTCAATGTGCATATCATATAGGCATGCATTGGTTATAAAATCGCGTGCCGAATACATACAACAATTTGCCGTGTTACTATACCCTTCTGTATTGGTTAGCATTTTTTATTGGGGGGGGGGGGAGTCGTTACAATAATACTGATCATAATAATAAAAGTTTAACCATTAAAAAACACATTGTAATTTATTTTTCTTTCAATAGGTGCCCGAAAAAAGTTCAGCATATTTCCCGAATTTTCACAAAAACATTTGGTTGGGGGGCTGCAGCCCCCCCCCCCCTGCCTCCTACGCCTATGTATATAATGTATCCTTTCCGAAATAAAGAACGTACCTTTCAAGCAATTTGACCCAGACCAACCACATCCGCACGAGGTGCCGTAGATTCCCTCGAAGGTGAACAAAACCCCTCGACATGACCCAGACGCACCAAGATCTGAGATACAGTTGAAACGGGTCGAGTGACCGAAACCAGCTATGTCCGTCACAACTGTGGAACAAATTAAAGATCAAAGGTCAACATTGGGTAGTAAGTAAAAACTTCCAATAGGACGAGATGAAACGATGTTGTTTCATTTTTACTGTTTGTGAAGTGCAGGATGCAACACCAAAAGTAGACACAAGGGGGAGGGGTGGGGGAGAGGGGCTGTGAACGAGTTCAAGAATTCATTCAAAGATTGTCATATAAATAGAAAATATAAATAGAAAAATAAAAATTATAGTTGTCATAACTGCAACTCGTTTGGATTTGCTCAAGATCAATACATCGTGACCTTAAATCATATACAAGAGGGATCTTTGTAAAGATCAGGGGTCAACACTTTGTCAGCGCATTATAAAGTATGATTTCAACGTATTAAGGAGTGTAAAGCCGAAGCCATTGTAAAGAACATCTTAGACGGCTGCTTGTTCATTCTAACATGAAATGCAAATTTTTTATAGAATAATAAACTGTTTCATTGCAGTGTTGGTGAAAGGCTCCACATTGCTTTCTAGAAGAAATATCAAATGGTTTGAAAAGAAATTTATTCATCTTGATATCTCTTGCAGGACACGATGTTGTTCAGATGACGTTCGTCAGGTCACCACAAGTCTGGTTACTACGCAGAAACATGGGATCAAAAAAATGAAGGTTAAAAATGTTGCATAATGAATTACGTTGGTTTTCAGAAGTGATTGTTTATTTGAAAATGACAGGCAGAAAAAAAGAGGGAAACAAATACGAAAATAAGCAAATAAATTCTCACTGAGTTCGCAGTTTACTCCTTCGAAGCATGGCGGGCATATGCATCTCCCATCAGCTGGATTACAGACCCCACCATTATAACACGTTGGACATTCTGTACAAGATCCTGACCTATACTGATTTTCGGGGCAGTCTATACAAAAGAAAACAAATATAAGAAGTGTTATATATATTTCTTAAAATGTGTAGAGCTAGAGCAATGTGCCCTATCATGTTAAAAAGGAATTGCAAATGGTAGTTTTTTTTTTTTTTTTTTTTTTTAAGAAAAAGTCGCCCAGGAAAGAACCTGTGCACGAAAACCAAACTACCAAAACGACTGGTCCGCCCTCAGCCCCAGTCCCCTTGCATCGGGACTGTGACTGTGTGATCATCGTCGCGTTTGCATCACCATTCCCCTCGAAAGGGAACAGATACTACACATAATCTTAGCCATAAGGCCGAGAAGCGATCTTGCGAATTGCGAATTGCAAATGATAGCAGTCGAAAAAATATATTTCTTTGCAATGACCAGCCAGTTGGGACAATATCCTAATGCTATTAACCTTTTAACCTGTCCTCCTATACATGCTTCAAAGCTCTCGTATTGAGAGTACACACAGTTTCCTAACCTTTATCCGATAGAAACATGATATTCATACTGCACATAATGACTCTACGAGTTTTCTGAATGCGGGACATGACAGTATTGTATAGAAACCAAATCCCAACTGAGTGATTTAACCCAACATGTCATGGGTATTAATTTAGCCCCTGCCCAACAAGATATTTCCGTGAAAATGCGGGCAATATGCAGTTATTGTTTCGGACACTGCAAAAATAACAAAAAATGAGAAAAAGATAACAAAATGCAATAATTGTGTTTGATGAGAGTCAGTGTCAGTAGTTCCGTAAAAATCCCAGCCTTAGGTTACTAGACTGACGTTCTAAGCTTGCCCGACTACTCTGGCATTGATGTTGTGGTGTATTGACATAGTTCGCACCCCTTGCTTTCCTCCTTTGTCTCAAAACGATGTTATGATATGTATTACTGTTGGCATTCCTCATAACCAACTCGAATTTCAAAGGTGAGGGGGCTTTCAACAGTACACCCTTTAATATCGGTTACATTTTTCTGGGCAAATCGTTACAGCCCTCCCCTACCCCCCCCCCCTCCCCTTATCAAACCGGCCTCCCTACGCCCATGTTTATTTCTACTCGCACTCGTCCTTGTAGAACTTAACTCGTTATCTGTGTATTGTGAGAAAACAAAATTCGGTAGAGACTAGTGCAAGTCTGAGTACTAGTAATTGCACTGAGAGTACTGTACTCTTACTGAAAATCATACTAACGGGTTTCATATAAAATCATGTCCAAATAAGCATCATATGGACACGTACCCCAACACCCCTTTACCTGCTCAACTACCACAACCACCTACAAAAGTGCCAAGTTAGCATCGTATATGGACACATACCCCCACACCCCTTCACCGGCTCAACTACCACAACCACCTACGAAAGTGCCAAATTAGCAGCATATGGCCACATACCATCACACCCCTTCACCGGCTCCACTACCAAAACCCACCTACAAACACAAATTTAGTAAATTATGCGGGCACAATCCGAAAATTGATAGTTGGTACAAGTTGTCTATTGAAGTGTTCACAATCTGACTTATCCGACATGTGTTGTATCCCCCGTTGTTTTGGTCTCCGTGATTGTGTGGGCCCCATATCGAATTACCTCATCTGTCAGGAAAGGATCATTTCGGCAATGTGTGACACCGCCGTAAGGTACGGTAGTGTCACTAACCAGGGCAGTGCTATTCTGTCATGGTAGCAATTGTTTTGCTGTATCGAGTCATAACTGCAATCACTAAAAACATGTAGTGACACGAACCTTTTGCTCTTCGATAAAAAGATAACAAGGTGCACTGGAGTCAATTACTCGATTAGACCCATTATTGATAATGAATCGATCTACAAGTGAATACAGTGAATGGGTTCAACCCAGTGGCGGCGCTAGGGGTATTGGTCAGAGGGGGCGAGAATGGTCTGTAGGGGCGCTTTCGACACTATCTAAGCGGAGCGCCACCACAGGTTGGCGCGGAGCGTACAAATTTTTTGAGTAAAGATACTCCCTAAATCGCAGGAAATGACCCTTTCCGGGCCTTGCTAATTTGCAGATAAACCAAGAATAAATAGGTGTCATAGCCATTTTGTCATAAAATTACACCAACAAAATGTGACAAATGTCAATAGGTATTTGAGAGCGCAATTAAAAGTCAATAATCGTGAATAAGTAAAAAGTTGTCAACAGCTGAAAAGGGCGCCTGTACTACATTTGAGTCCGTCAGACCTCTGACTGTATGGACGCTCCGCCACTGGTTCAACCCTTTTCTTTATATCTATACTATAATGATTATACTTGTGTGTGATAGGAACCATTTCCAATATCTGACATTACCTGACGCAATGACCTCGATGATTGTAAAGTGGGTTCTGCGACGTACAAATCTGGAGACAACATAAACTCCCGCATTCCTGACGGTATTCAATGTAATAGTTGGACCACTTCGTCCATTCAACAGCACTCCATCTTTTGTCCATATGAGTTTCTTACGTCTGCTTGGTGGGTTGTACTGAATACTTAAGGCGACCGCCGAGGATAAAGCAGTACCACCGTCCGTCGCTGGGTAAATAACTCGTGTGTACTTTTGAGCAGGGGTGCTTGCGTAGCCGAACATTTCTGTTAATTGTAAGCGTGCAAATATGCACCACAATCAGAGAGAAGAGATAAATGGAGGTAAGCAGATCTTTCAAATTTTTAGATCCATGTTTGTCTATTATACATGTTTCCTAAAATCGATTATTTTATATTATTTTGTAATTACCAGATAGTATGACAACAAGATAAATTCCGAATCGTAAAGACAAAATGAATGACGAATTTGAAGAGCGATCATATCATCATCATCATCATGGGTTGTGGGGAAGGGGGTTAAATGTATGTAGGATAATGTAATATTAGATCCTCCTGCAAGCAGGAACTCGCGAAGAAGCCTAATTGGCTTATCAAAGCCGCAAGCTGACCGAAGTCAGTCTCTCACATTCATATTTAACATCCATGATTATGAATTGTTAATTGTCAACAACTCTGTAACTGGACGACATACATTAATCTGGGAGTGACTCGAACCGGGGACCTTGTGATTGAAAGGCACCGGTGTTAACCACTGAGCTAACACTCCACTCCATAATGTGAAAGTATGAATACTTACTGTTGCTTGCCCTGATGAATGTGTTACATGATAGGCTAGCGCCACTAGTACCAGTCGAAGTAAACGTGTAGTAACCAAATCGACGACCCTTGTTCTTTGATGGTCGACTAACACTGAGTTTCATGCCATTGGACCCTACATTTCCCAACGTACCGAAACGGCGAGGTAAATTATTCTTTGACCAACGAATTGAAGCGGCATCGGCAGTCAAACTGGTGAATGCATAAAACTCAAAATCCCTGGCCTTTGTACGAGAAACTTCCGGTGTTGGGACTATGCACATCATACTCTCCAAATCTTGAGAAATCAATTTCAGAAAATGAAAAGTATTCCTTATTTTATTGTTCCCAACAATATCGTCTCCGTTAAGAAAGTAAATGAAAGTGAAATATAAGTATCACGGAAAAATCAAACACTTACTAACGTTTCAAAGATTTGACTGAACACTGACTTAAATACTTCCCAAATTTAAACGGTTTTGTAAATGGTGTTTGGACATATTTTGTAACCACCACTTAATGATGCTTTGAAGATAATTGGATTGATTAAAAATCAATCATTTGGCTTGATATAAAACAATATTTTACTATTGGTTCCATACATGCATAACCAGGGATTCATTCCATATTATTTTGCCAACGTTTATCTACTTGGATATGATGTCCATTATGGATCCTTTATGTTTCGTTACCCAGTGGTTCTCTTTTGTCAACATTACTAAAGGCACACCCGATACTCATAGCTATAGTATACATTAACTACTGGTCATGTTCCTTAACCGTGCATCAGTAACTACTGTGCTGTGTTCGTAACACGGTAACATGTGTAACAGGTAACACACTAATTACTGCAAGTTTTTCCTTACTGAAAATTAAAAAAAAAAAAAAATTAATTTAAAAAGTTTGAAAAATTTAAAAAATTTAAATTTCGTAAATTACTGCAAATTTTCTACTGTCGAACTCGTAGTTCAACGTGTAACATCTTTCCAGTAATTACTGTGCCAACTGTAACACATGTTACTGTGTTACGAATACAGCGCAGTAGTTACTGATGCACGGTTGTGGAACATGAACGGTAGTTACTGTACTAGCTATGAGTATCGGGTGAAAGGAAAGATTATAGATGGTTATCGATTACAAACTTGATTGCGTTTATCAGCAGAGAGTCTTAGTTTCACATAAGCAAACTATTTTGTATTTTAACGGAATAGGTGTATTCTTGGCCACTGTTTGCAAACTTTCTATACTCTAGTCTAAACCGCGTATACAATTTTCGAATACAATTCTTGATCGGCAGTTAAATATCTACGGCGTGGGCACTTTTCTTGCAGGATCTATAGAGACAAAGGATTTAATCTGACTGGTATTGGCTTCGCTTGTTTTATCACATACGGCGTCAATTGTTAAGAAAGGTAAAATGGATATTAAAAAGGATGATATCAATTAAATGAAGAAAAAAAAAAGTTTCTTCTGACCATCATCGTGTATACGAATTTCCGTTTCAGACCGAAGCGATCCTAGCGATGTAAAAGATAAAGATATGGATGCCGCCATAGACATATAGAAGACTTCCGTACTTTCTACCTCTACATCTGGTAATATTGTTACGGTGAACGTGAGAGAAGTTGACGTTGCGTCTATAGGAAGAGTCACAGCTACTGACGTCGGGTCGGAATAGTCACTGCCCAGAGTCGCCGTGTCCGAGGTACCTGAGTTTGGCACAGTTGCACCTGTTAAAATGATATAGGCTTAGTCTCATTATTGTATGTTTATATATGTATGTATACTAGGTCCTCCTGCAAGTAGGAACTCGCGAAGAAGCCTCATTGGCTTATCAAAACCACAAGCTGGCCGAAGTCAGTCTCTTACATTCATATTTAACGTCCATGATTATGAATTGTTAATTGTCAACAACTCTGTAAACTGGACGACATACATTGATCTGGGAGTGACTCGAAACGCGGACCTTATGGTTGAAAGGCACCGGCGTTAACCACTGAGCTAACACTCCACATTATTATCTTCGAAATGACTAATTAATGGCGGTTTCAATCAATTAAGGGATATAAAAGTGAATGTCACGTCCGTACACGTTAAGTTAACACAGAGGGATGTTTTACATTAGCTATATGGTTTTATTACTATACAATGACACTGCTATAAACGTCTCGATTCAAGTGCAAACGTTGTTATATACTGATTACTGAAGCGTATAAGGGACATGTACATTGACTACTTACACACATACCACACATTGCAAAACGTGATATTTTTCTAAGACTTTCGACTTTGTATACTAGCCTTTTAAACCAACGAAGTATGGTTAGGTAAATATGCAGTGTTGCAAACTTGCCGCCATGTTACCTTGTGGTGAACTCTTTATCTTAAAACAGCATGATGAATTGGTTCCTAACGTCATTTAACGTGCCATATTAGTTGCTTATCACACAGTTACTTTAACATTGCCTTTCTATCGTAGCAACGGAAATATGAAGAATCAGAAGAGACACTAATTTCAAATGAAATATGTTATTCTTCACCTTCATTAAAAATGATAAACCTACCATAACGTGTGATATTTTTTTTTTTTTTGCTGGTAGGAAATATAATATAAGGTACCACAAGAGAAGAAATAATATATAAAAAACAAGAAAAAAGGAGCTTAGCTTACATTTTATACAATGTCTTTGATATTTCTTGACAATAACAAAATGTTTACTTGCGCATGCAATTCAGTGTTGCGAGTATGGAAGCAAAGAATGATTATGTTATAAATGTGCTATATTTCTTAACTGGTGCTTACTCAATTCAAAAGCCTCATTAATTGCCGTAGGTTGTCCGTTGGAATCAACGAAATCTATTTCAATAGGAATGGCTGCGAACATTTCGTTTAAGTCGTAAACGGCACTCCTGAAGTTAACTTGAACAAGTTCAGTGTCTGTGAAACCACAAAAAAAAAATGATCATGATTGTTACATTTTCCAATTTCAGTTTTTTTTTATTCTCTGGTATGTTCTTGTATAAAGATGTGAAAAGAGATTAGAATCCAGTGAGATAAAGATATTAAAATGGAATAACGTATTTAGAGAGTAAAATGGCGAAAGAATAGTCTTATACGGGAATACAAAGGGGATGAATGTAAGGAACAAAAAACAAAATGGAAAGTGTCTGCCCGAAACAGATGATGCTTTTAAGAATTAAAATACCAAACCACAAGAAAGATGGAGGAAAGGAAAGATAAGAGAGATAGAGAGATATAGAGAAAACGAAAACACTACAGTAGAGTAGAGTAGCCAACCAAACGTTTAGTATCAGTAGGCAAATTATCAACTTCGTACTTTACAAGACATTTGAGTGTAATCTATGATAACGGTGCCATTCACTCTGCTTTCCAATTTGTTAGTTACATTTGTAAAATTGACAGTGATACTCATCATTGTGTGTACACGGTGTTTTACCAAGGCTGCTAGTGTAGACAATATACAAATCTAGTGGCAATTCCAGTCTTGGAAATTTCAAATTCCGACAATTGCTTTTGATATGCAAATTGAATCCCCGTGTTGTAGGCACAATATATGACGTCATTACCTTTTCATCGAGGCATTTCTATCAACAATGCTTCGTCATGGTTACTACCTCAAGTGTGTATTTGGGACTACCATAAATCTATTGTTCAAGTCCATTGCCCCCAAACTAAGGGTTTGTTTGCCTAACCGTCAATAAATATTTACCTAGTGAGATAGTCTAACTGCAGCGGATTCTGTCTTTAACTTACATATCAGCAAATTATAATCGAAAAAGCAGTGTCAGAATGAGTAATCACTTTCTTGTGAGGTGAATTTTTCCCTTCTTTCGTCAGTTGATTAATTAATTATGCAAATTAAGAAACTAAGGTAAACATACAAAAATGTGTTTATATTCTTAACTTATAGGTATTGTTTGATTGAAATCCAAGCTACCTTTACACTTTGGGCTATTTTTAACTATGGGATACAGGGTTATAAATATCAACAAAAAACAAGTAATTTATTAAGGCGGGTTCTCATCCCAAGGCAGTTATGTAGTGCAAGCCTCTTTAATATAACCGCGGCGGGCCGGGTAACCAGATTTTTTTGTATTTATTACCAGAGGTCAAATCTCGGGAAACTTAAAATTGACAAATGATTGAAAATTTAAAATACAAATTTGTTAAAAAGATGGTCTGTTTAACACTTCGAGACTACCTTCATGACAAAAGAAAAACTCTTTCTGATGAGTATCCCTAACAATGGGTACATTTTCCACTTTTTAATTACGTTTTGACAACGCCGTTAGGAATTAGTTTTGTTAAATTATAAATAAACGAGTCTTCAAATATTTCTCTTCATTTCATTTCATGATATTAAATAAATTTTTAAATAAATTATGCTCTTTGCATTTTTGTTCATTGTTTTTTCATTCATTAAAATACAATATTCCCGTTGGAACATGTTAGCTTTCCCCCCTTTTGATTTGACTGTAATGGTTACCGTATATGACAACTGTATCACCTTTCTGGCTATATTCTGAGGAAGATTCCTTACCTGACAAATCTTGCAAAATTGTGAATGATGCAATAGGTGTAGTCGTCCCCGCGTCAGCTCCAGTGGATACAGTATTTATGGAAATGGTCACAATTTCATCAGCTTCAGATAATGTATCGTCTATGATAGTCAGGTCAATGGACGCCGCTGAGTCGCCATTCGCAAACGTTGCTGTGTAAGTACCCGTTCCGCTATAATCAAATCCAGGAGATGCCTCTCCTGCACCTGTCTGAACTACGAGATCTGTAGAAAACATGCGTCTAGTGTAAGTTCCCGCACGGTAAATTAATACAACTGTAATTACTTATGTTTTAAACATTCGCTCGGTTAAGAAATAAGACATGTCCACCCGATACTCATAGCTAGTACAGTAACTACTGTTCATGTTCCACAACCGCGCATCAGTAACTACTGCGCTATGCCACCTGTAACACATGTTACCGTGTTGCAAACACAGCGCAGTAGTTACTGATGCACGGTTGTGGAACATGCACATTAGTTACTGTACTAGCTATGCGTATCGGGTGACATCTCAAACTTTTGTTCCGTACAGTTCAGATATGGAAATAATACTGTTAAATGTCATTGCAAGACTCAACTTTAGGTAGCATCGAAGACGTGCAAATAAAATTTAAATCAGCATTCACACTAGATATAAAATAGGGTAAAGAAAGTGGTCATTGTTGAATTAATTTCATACTTCAGAAAGCATGTCACTGCGTCGTGGTAGCATTTTATCAGCTCAATTAGCAATCCTAATTAGTGAAACCATTTTAGAGGGATACGAAACCAACTTTTTTTTTTTCCAGACGCAACACTGAATACGTATGACGTTGTTTTCTTTCGGTTTGCTATATATATATATTGCCATATACCAACTGGTTTACCACAGTGCGGACAAACGAAGACTAGTCCAGCACTCGTCGTATTGAATCATCAATATGAACTAACAAAAACACAGGCTCTTAATATTCTTACTATCATTATATGTCTTAATTGTGCATACTTAATTTTGTTCTGCCATCCCATTAAAATAAATTACAGTGGGAGATCAATTTCATGTTAAACTTGAATTTTTGAGTTGGAGGCTAGAGGTAAACTTTAGGGTGTACAGCTCAAAACAGTTTATATTCGAGGCAAAAATTAATCAAAATGGCATGTAATGGATCAGATATGTAGTAAAGCTGATGAATCTGTTGGTGCAAACGGAAAAGAGAGTTAAAGAAAACGTGACAGCCAGATTCGATGTCAGACCGGTTTGAATAAACAGAAGTACTCTATATACACACAGTATATGTTTTTTTTAAAGATTGCTGACAATGAAACGCTACCATTGTACGTGATTTGAATGTTGAGTATCATCGAAAAGTTTCTCAGCATGAACTGCTTTTAGATCTGTTACATACAAGTAAAGGATGGCATTTTTCTTCTTCAAGTGGAAAAACACAGTAGGCAAGTTGTTGCTTCGTTTTCGAATAAAGTGCACTACACATAATTCATTTTTTTTTTTATCTGAAACCCAAATTGGGTCGCATCTCCTTTATTATTCAGGTTGAAAACTCCGTTTTTATAACGTAGCAATTTCACGCCACTATCACAGTAACAACCAAATAGGTGGCAAAAACTGGCCGTGCCTTTAGAACAACTAGAGCTTGTCAGTATTAACAGAAAGACAATAACATTATATCGAAATAGCTTGACCTCTTAGAACGAAGTGGTCACAACTTCTTGAAAGCTTCTGTGTCCTATGAACGTTTCTGTGTCATTAGAGGTGTTTAAATCAGGGCGGCGTAGCCAGCAAAACACAAATCAGTATGACTCGTTGCCAGGGCCGGACTAAGCGTGTGGGGGGACCGGACTGATTAGTGACTGCCTTGATTCGAGTAGCGAATAATATTCAGTCAGCGAAACAACATGGGAAACGCATCACTTCAACGTTACATGCTAAAATTTTGTGGATCACAATTACGACAGTTTTGTAAAGTTTAGGACACTCTAAATGTGGGGGCCCCAAAATATGGGGGGGGGGGGATCTGCTCGTTGCTCTCACATTTTGTAAAAGATCTCAAAATTGATCGCTGTCGTATTAAAAAAACATGTGTCGTCTTTTGTTAAAAGAAAAAAAAAACGCTTATTGGCAGAGTTGTAAGAAAAAAACATTCCTTTTTCTGATATTCAAATTGTTATTCATATGTTCCACTGCCTACATACATACTAGACACACATAACATTACGTTTCCAAATTAATAAGTTATTGATTTGTTTGAGAATAAGGTGCACTACACTATATAGTCGTATATGCACTACACGATAGTGGCAACACTGTCTTTATTAGATCATTAACGATTTGCCATGCCCGTACCGTAGCTACGTTTTTAAGGGCAACTGCTGAAAAACGAGAGCTGGGACGTTCACTCTTAAACCATATAGACTACACTGGACGCAAAAGTTTGTTAATCTGCCGGCTACAACAAGTTGTTCAAGAAACCAAACAGACGGACAGGCATATTGACTCGTTCAATTCTTCATGCAAAAACATGACTGGCAGTTGTGATCTGTTGGCCAAGCATATAGTTGATATATTTTCATTACGGTATCACACACCAAACTCCACCACCAATACATATAGAGATGATGTTCCGTGCATGGTGTGGTGTTCAATGAAATAAACTCATTACGTATTCAACAACACTAGTAATTTCAGCCGATTCACACAGAGATTACAGTAACTACTCTAAATCTAAAGTTTTGCACCACATTAAATACTGGATTGTGCTGACAAATCTGATAAATCGGAAGCATGTGCTATTATAGGTTTACAGTAAAAACTGAGGATATTTGTAATTCCAACAAATGCCAAACAACTGGATTTGTTGGAATTACACATATCCTCAGTTCTTACTGTAATCCTAATAGCACATGCTACCGAATTATAGCACGATCCAGTTTTTACTGTGGTACAAAATTGTAAAGTTTACAGTAGTAACTGTGTTCTCTATGTGTACCGGGTGGCAATTTACATTGCCTCCTATGTCCAGTTAGTTAACGAATATTTAATGAAATGTACTTAGTATTTGGAAAGTTTATTACCATACCTATTTTTGGAAAGAAGGTACAATAACACTTCTTACCAACACAAGGCGGTGCTGGGATGGTGTAGGCAGGGCAACTTGTATAATATTGGCTAGTAGTATGGAGCTGTTGCTCTTATAGAATTTTGTTTAATTCACAGCTGTACAACAATTTGTTTTGATGAGGTCAATCATGTACAAGATGAAAGACATATTTTAAAGGGTAGCTTGTTTAGGGCACCCTTATGAACGAGTCCCAAACTGAATGAACCGAATAATACAAATGAGGGGAAAGGGCAGTGTCCGTTGTTCTGTCTCGCAACGTGAATGACACGAATGAGTCACGCTGCCTTAAGCAACCATGTGTCTTATAGTCATAGTGGCACACCGTTTAAAACCTATGTATTGAATCAGATGCCAAACTATAAGACGTTTGACGTCTTCCAATATTACGTTTTCCTAGTGTATTTCTTAGTGCGTTTGTCTTTAAATAGAATGAAAAATCACCCAAAACAGTCCACCAGATTGTAAACTCTGGAAAATACGTACACTCTGGAGAAATTTTGTTCTTTTTTTCTAAATGAGAATATTTAGAATTTTGAAGGGATGTCAAAGTTAATATGCTGCAAGTTTAATATGCTAAACAGAAATTCACTTCACACAACTCCTTCTTACCAACTGTCACTTCTTGACTGACGGCACCTGAAGAAATCAAGGAAACTACTGCAATACCAGCGTCTTCATTAACATTGCTTGGATTTCCATTAAAATCGATGACTGTGTAGAAAAAAGGAAACAGAAATAAGGATTAGATACATTTTACTTTAAATTGTGCATTACCACGCAGTAAGAATATGGGTATTTAAACTAACACAACGTGATCGTGGACGTTAATGGGGAGGTAATATTTTGAAACCCATGCTATTCTATGGCAAAAATTATACTGACAACAAGTAGCTAAGTTAGATTGGCTAAGTACTTAATATTTAGTTACCAAAAGATGAAGTAGAAAAAATAAACCAGTTTTCTTTTTCTTTAACGACTTGGTGACGAAATATTAATAATCAATCTCTAACGTCTTAATTCATTTGCTGGATAACCTTCCTGCACCAATAAGCCAGAAGGCTATTGTTCACCCAATATACACAGAGAACACAGTTACTACTGTAAATCTAAACATTTTGTACCAAAGTAAATACTGGATGGTCATATAAATCGGTAGCATGTGCTATTAGGATTACAGTAAGAACGGAGGATATATTTTTAATTCCAACATATCCAGTTGTTGAGATTTTTTGGGATTACACATATCCTCAGTTCTTACTGTAAACCTACTAGCACATATAGCTACCGATTTATCAGATTTGTAAGCACAATCTAGTTTTAACTGTGGTACAAAGTTTTATGATTTACAGTAGTTACTGTAATCTCTGAATAGGCTGGTAATAATGGTTTCTTGAAAAAGAGTAAGACCGTGCTGGGAGTGCGATAGATTTTCTTATGATGTCATGTGACGCCATTTTATGATCACTAACGTAGGCTATGTAAACATACAATGGAATACTCTCGAGATAGACTATAGACAGATTGTTCAACCTTGATGAGACATTGTCAGAAAATTAAAGTAAACGTGAAGGATGTAATACCTTTATATCTCTTTTGATTTTCAAATTATTCTGACTTAAAATATGCTAACTCTCCGGAAAGCTACTTAACGGCTTAATTAATGATGACGCTCACTGCAGACATTGTTGTCATTGTTAATATATTGTCTTATAAATTGCTCAAAGTGTAACTAGTTGCGACCTGGAAAAAAAAAACTTGATACATTCCGATTACACTTAAATAATATACTAAATTAATAATTTAACATAATTTAAATGTCTTTTACTGAAAGGTTTCCAATGCCATACAAGTTGGACTTTTTCAGTAAAATTCGCTATTTGTTATTTATTACCAATGTATAGTGGTCTTCAAAGGGATCATAGAACATACAAGAATATGTCTAGTGAAATCTAACGTCCGACATAACCAATCTAGAATTATTTTTTAGACCGTTCGCATATTATAAAAAAAAAGTTACGAAATAATAAACTAAAGGATACCTGACGTATAACTTATAACATAAACCATATAAATAGAGAGATTTATTTTTTTAAATTGTCATGTTAGGACACCATGATCGATATCTTTATACAGAAGGACACTTCAGATATTAACAAGCTCATGTTTCGAATGCATGGAATATGGTGAGCCGTTGATAACCAAATGTTGATGAACATACTTCTTCATGATATTGGTCTCACGGTTTTTGCCCTGAAATTGGTTATATCTGTCATTATACTGTTTGCAGCGAGTGAGTGTGTATTGGAATATGTATGCTTATAAATTTGATAAAGAAGGAGTTGGTGTTCCACAAAGGCATGCTTTAAAATCGGCGTTAGTTAAATATTTGTCTGAGGTATTTCTACTCTATTGCTGTACATATTATGGGATAAAGTGATACGATTAGCTGAAGTCCATCAGATTTACAAAAATTGTTCCTTCTCAAAGTGAATTTTCTGTAATATATTTCTAAATATATGCTTATTATACTGGATGTCTCAGTGTCTTTTTAAAACAAAACCATGTTAAAACCCAGCCGGTTCTAAGCCTGGTGGTGATTCGTGATGTTAATATGCCATATGACCCCTGCATTCACTTTAGTATCGTAGCTTAAAATATTGATGTTATTATTGACCATAACATATCTTTAAATCAACAGGTGAACACCATTAGCTTCGGGATGAAACATTTCATTTCAAAGTTACGTCTTATTTTCTCGTGATCTTGTGACCTAACATTATTTCACTCGTTATAAACTATTAACAAAATTAATATGTGGAACTATCTGTACTAAGGTATTAATGTTGGTATCTTAACAAAATTGCAATCCCTCAAAATGTGTGCTGCCAGAGTTATTTAC
Organism: Apostichopus japonicus; assembly: GCF_037975245.1. Classification (NCBI taxonomy): domain Eukaryota; kingdom Metazoa; phylum Echinodermata; class Holothuroidea; order Aspidochirotida; family Stichopodidae; genus Apostichopus; species Apostichopus japonicus. The sequence continues at coordinate 10,359,948 of NC_092576.1, read as the reverse complement.
GCCAGTCAGTGCGGCCGTCAGGGACCTGTTTGCAAGTAACAAATAACAGAAATACTCCTTTGGTACAGCGAAATGTTAATTTGACATTAAACAAAGAAATCCGAGTTATAATTGATCCTTGCGATAACAAAATATAATTTAAAAAATGCACCCAAGCCCAAACCATGGTTGGGCTTGTGTAAAAGCTGCTTCTTTCCTACACTACCACAACACCTGCTAATTGTCTTATTGTAATCAAGTTAATCGGCTCATTATACGAACAGTTAACTGATTCTTGAAAACTGAAGTGTACCCTGCCCGTTCTGTATTTTTGTTTTGTTTCCTGTGAGCACACATGCATATGTATTGTTTATCAACTGAGCAACAGTGTGTCTCCTCTTAAACATCCCCTGGTTGCACAATCACGTTAACCAAAATGTTGCTGACTTTAAGTAGGAAAAATAAAATGTTCTGACTTACCTGGATCTGAATGATCTACTATGGCAGCTAAATGTATAGATGAACTAGCGATAATCACAACGTGAATACAAATGCTTAGCAACATGGTTCTCGTCATTAATATGCAACATAAACACAACAATACACTTTAATATATTGCTCTGTTTTTAGTACCCAATAACTGCTCTCAGGACGATATTTGAAGGTGAAATTACGTTGTTAAGTTGGCATTGTTTTTCTCTAACTGGAAAATGTAGGATACACACCTCACTTTCTCAAAATTAACAGGCGACTTAGTCAAACACAATTATCCTTTTTCGTTTCTAATTTCGATTTTATCAATTTAGTTGTCATTGTACAGTTGACCTTCAGTCAAGCTTGATCAGTGTTTATCAATAGGTTGGTCAATATCATAATCAGGTTTCACACGTTAACTTTATGTTGATACGGTATACAAACTGTTGCATGCCCTCAGCCTTTGTTAAAAGAAACTTGCAGTAGTGGTGACAATGGACGCGCAATAACGATCACCTGTACAAAAAGGTGAAGCAGGTCAAAATCGTTGGAACGACATCACAATGACGTCATCCAAACTTTACATTCAATGTTCTGGCTACCTGACTGCACAATGTATGTACTTTACCGTATGTATTTTAGATCCTCCTACAAGCAGGAACCCGCGAAGAAGCCATCATTGGCTTATTAAAGCCGCAAGCTGACCGAAGCCAGTCTCTGCTGTTACAGCACCCGATACACACAGAGAACACAGTTACTACTGTTAAACTTACAGTTTTGTACCACAATAAAAACTGGATCGTACTATAATGCGGTAGCATGTGCTATTAGTAGGATTACAGTAAGAACTGAGGATATGTGTAATTCCAACAAATAAGTTTTAGGGATTTGTTGGAATTACAAATAACCTCAGTTCTTACTGTAAACTTGATAGCACATGCTACCAATTTATCAGATTTGTCAGCACGATCCAGTTTTTTCCGTGGTACAAACCTTTAGATGTACAGTTTTTACTGTAATCTCGTGTGAATCGGCTGGTTACAGTCACTTCTATAAAAAATAAAAAAAACTTAAAACAAGCACCCTTCGATAGTTGAATATCTTCTGACTTAGGTGTAACATTAACTTTAAAACCTTGCAAAGAAAGTATTCTGCTGATAATTGTTTCTAATCAAATATTTGCAAGAGATCCTAATTGAAAATCACTAATATGCAATAGCGCGACCCACTTTCATGACTTGCACTGCAGGAAACCCCCTCATATTCAATAAGATTTGTCAAATGATAACACCTGCTTCTATTAACTGTCGGTTAAGCATTTAAACAACACAACTGTGCCACTGTATGGTCATAATGACTTATAAGGGAATTGTGGATTACAGGTACAATGTTATGTGTTTGCTGATACCTGAATGCATATTTGACCAACAGTTCCAAAGATGAGAAACGTGAAACCATGTGTCTTTTAAAGTAACTGTTACTCAACATCCTATACAAAGAGGACTTAAAATCGTAGGCCTCTCCACAAACACAATCTTCCAGAACCAGACAGTGCATCAAGAAAAACGGAGGCAAACGATACTATAAAAATTCAAACATAACGTGTGCGTCGAGAACGCAGTGTCGTCAAGAATTATATCCAGAAAGGTTTTTGACCCTTGACACAAGAACTAACAAAATCTAATTTCAAGGTCCGACATGTTTATATATATGCATGTTTCTAAATGTTACCAGTCGACGGCGGAGCCGGTGACTTGGAGGCCGTTTGTCATGCCAAACAAACACACAACGGAAGAAAAATGAATCATTAATAATTCATGAAAGTTTATATTTTAGACCTGATTATTTTTTTGTAACAAATTCAGGAGGTTATTAAGGTTTTACCCCACCCTTACATTTACACATTTCCGTACCTAAGTCACACCGCAACATAATGAGTACCACCTCAATTCTAATTGTTCAAAGAATTATTCATCAATAGTCAAACTTTAAAAGATAAAATGTTGCAATTTGCAAGGAATAAGTCGAAATATCCATTTCCTAATACTTAAGGATAAAGAGGGCAACGCTTCCCCCTCCCCACCCACACCACCTACACTTCAAAATAGGATCCGTCGTTCATGTATTTAATATTGATGCACAGTCAGTTAGATTGTTCTTTGTAAAGCTTGCTGTTAAAAGATCGCCAACCTCAGGATAGCTTTTCGATCAGTTATTTACTAGGCGTTTCATCGTCTAAACTGTAATGTAACGATCTTATTTGTATCTGTTCCAACAACAATTATAGTAATTACATAAAATGATGCAGATATGGTCGGATGCTACATTCCATATTCCTACATCTTCCTCCACCGGTATTGCCACATCTCGTTTTTTTATGAATCGGTCGTGTTGAGAGGCAAGTACGACATACTGACTCACTATACTATTTGCAAGAAATTCTCCCGATGTGTATCGCAGTCCGACTTACATATCATGTCTATACCGGCAAACCAAAGCTCCTAATTTCTGTGAAAATCGAGGCGCAACAATGAAGTTATATTGCACACACAACGAACGTTTAACAACCACCCCCTCCCCCACAAAAAAAATCCTTTGAAATACAAACATATACAGGTATGAAGACGACGAAACATTGTGAGTAGGAAAACAGCTGTCAAAGCTAATAATCGGAGGAAAACAATTGTAGTTTGTTAGCCTATCTATTTATTAGTTTCAAAGATATTCCAAGTAATGATTGCAGTGAAAGATAATGTTTGTTGGAAGTTTTTCAATACCCTTTTGGTAGTGAAATTTGTTTAAGGGAACGGAAGATGACACACACATATGAGGAATTTTTGAGTATGATAACTAAAAAGTCTTATATATTAAGTAACTCATGAAGGCGCTGTTCTTGCAAATACTGTGATGATGTCATATTCCACCTCTCCGAAGCCTTTAGCCGTGTACATGTATTATCTCCCAAATGCATAAGGCCAATTACCTTTCTTAGCGGTTTAAGAAAGTTCATCAACACAGTGATCTCTTTCACAAGCATGATAGGATGTTCGTGATCATTGTGTTAGTGTCTCCTTAAAGGGTGTGAAGACTCACGTAAAAAGAAACGTCTAATGCCGGTAATCTGAATATACTCAATTAATAATTTAAAATAATTTGAATGTTTTTTACTGAAAGGTTCCCAATGCCGTATAAGGAAAACAATTGTAGTTTGTTAGCCTATCTATTTATTAATTTCAAAGATATTCCAAATAATGATTGTAGTGAAAGATAATGTTTGTTGGAAGTTTTTCAATACCCTTTTGGTAGTGAAATTTGTTTAAGGGAACGGAAGATGACACACACATAAGAGGAATTTTTGAGTATGATAACTAAAAAGTCTTATATATTAAGTAACTCATGAAGGCGCTGTTCTTGCAGCTCATGTTTCGAATGCATAGAATATGGTGAGCCGTTGATAACCAAATGTTGATGAGCATACTTCTTCATGATATTGGTCTCACGGGTTTTGCCCTGAAATTGGTTATATCTGTCATTATACTGTTGCCTATTACCCAGAGTGGATGAAGACTATGCGAACGAACTGAATTGCTTTTATAATCGTTTCGATCGACAGGATTTTTCAGCTGAACACGACGATTTTTAACAGCAGTTCGCAAATTCTGACTGTGACATCACGGTTACTGAAGGTGAGGTTCGTCGTCATTTGTCAAGACTCCACTCATCGAAAGCTGCCGGACCAGACAAGCTCTCCCCGCGGGTCTTAAAACAATGTGCAATACAACTTTCGAACATTTTAACGTATATTTTCAATCAATCTTTCACAACCCGACGTGTTATACCTAACTTATGGAAGCAATCATGTATCATACCAGTACCTAAAACCAGTGCAATATCATGTTTGAATGACTTACGTCCTGTTGCCCTCACTGCTGTGCCCATGAAAGTTTGTGAACGTATATTTTTAGAACGCTTTAGACCATTCGTAACTCCATTTTTAGATCCTTTCCAGTTTGCATACCAATCAGATCGAAGTTGTGAAGATGCCATTCTTTTGATCCTCCATAAACTATATTCTCATTTAGAACATTCTTGCCGAGGACATTTTGCCCGTGTGACATTTTTCGACTTTTCGTCTGCTTCAACACTATCCAACCATATATTTTAGTCAGTAAACTTAAGAATATGGACGTTCCCGGTGGTTTTATTCACTGGATTTTAAACTATTTAACTAACAGAACTCAGTTGGTGAAACTCAGCCATTCGTGTCTATCCGATGTTATTCTTTCAAATACAGGGGCACCCCAGGGAACAGTTCTAGCACCGTTCCTATTCACACTTTATACGTACGATGCCAGGTCATTAGAACAAGGGTGCTCACTCATCAAATTTGCTGACGATACTGCCATGATTGGCTTAGTCAATGGTAATGGTGATGAAGCGTACTTACGTCAAATTCAGTCTTTTGTGAACTACTGTGACCTTAACTTCCTCCAATTACATGTTGCTAAGACCAAGAAATGATTATTGATTTTCGTCACAATACTAATCCTCCACCCCCTGTTGTTGTCAAAGGAAGTGTAGTTGATCGTGTTACGTCATATAAGTATCCTGGGGTGGTGCTGAATGATCACTTGGCATGGGGAGATCATATTGATATATTAGTTAAAAAGTTGAATTCGAGATTGTACTGCCTCCGTAAGATGTCGAATTTTGATGTTCGTCATGACATCCTTGAAATGTTTTATAATTGTACCATTAGCCGGGTTTGGCGTTATTGCTTGGTTTGCTGGGGTGGGAATGTAAACAAACATGAAATAGATCGTATTAATAGCATCATTAAGAATGCAGAGAGAGTAGTCGGGGAACCCTTGCCTTCCATTGACTCGGTCTACCACAGCCTTCTCGAGTCCAAACTGGACGCGGTATGGAAGGACCATACCCACCCCCTCTATGAGCTACTTCATAATAGTCAGATGTCCAGAGGCAGTGGCAGGTTGAGACTTCCGTGTCTCAAAACCAATAGATACAGAGATTCATTCATACCCCGTGCAATTAAGCTTTTTAATGAGGTTTTATTACGTTGACTTTCATATATTGACTTTTTCTTATTATTCTTACTGTCTTATTGTACAATATTCACATCTATTTTTGTAACTTTTTGACTGTTTTATGAGCGAGTGCCTGAATTTCCCTTTTGGATCAATAAAGTTTTACTTATCTTATCTTATCTTACTTATCCTTATAATGAGTGTGCATTGGGAATTATGTATGCTTATAAATTTGATCAACAAAGAGTTGGTGTTCCACAAAGGCATGCTCTAAAATCGGCGTTAGTCAATATTTTCTGAGGTATTTCTACCATATTGTTGTAAATATTATGGGATAGAAAGTGACAAGGTTATGGTGATGACCATCAGATTTACAAAAATGTTTCCTTCTCAAAGTAAATGTCAAAAAAAGTATGTAAAAAGTTATGTCATTTTTTCTAAATATATGCATATGATACTATCCAGAGTTGGATGTCTCAATGTCTTTTTTAAACTAAACCATGTAAAACCCAGCCGGTTTTAAGCCTGGTGGTGATTCGTGATGTTAATATGCCATATGGTCCCTGCATTCACTTTAGTATCGTAGCTAAACACCTTGGTGTTGTTATTGACCATAACCCATCTTTAAATCAACAGGTGAGCACCACTAGCTTCAGGATGAAACGTTTGATTTCAAAAGTTAAGTCCTCTTTCCTCGTGATCTTGTGACCACTCATAATTTCACTCGTTATTAACATAATTAATATGATCAACTCTCTGTACTACAGTACTAATGTTAGCATCATAACAAAACTGCAATCCCTCAACATTTATGCTTCCAGAGTTATTTAACGCCAGCCAGTGTGGCCGTCAGGGACCTGTTTGCAAGTACCAAATAACAGATATACTCCTTTGTTACAACGATATGGCAATATGACCTTAAACCAATAAATCCGAGTTATTATATATCCTTGCGATAACAAAATATAATTTTAAAAAATGCACCAAAGCCCAAACCATCGTTGGGCTTGTGCGAAAGTTGCTTCTTCCCGTAATACCACAACACCTGCCAATTGTCTATGTTAAGCAAGTTAACCGGTTCATTATGTGAACAGTTAACTGATTCTTGAAAACTGAAGTGTATCCTGCCCGGTCTGGAATTTTGTTTTGTTTCCTGCGAGCACACATGCCTATGTATTGTTTTTCAACTTGGCAACAGGGTTTTTCCCTCTTAAGCATCCTCTGATTGCCCATACACGTTAACTAATGTTGCTGACTGTAGGAGGCAAAAATCTTCTGACTTACCTGGATCTGAAGGAAGTGCTACAATGGCAGCTGTATGTATAGATGAACTAGCGATAATCACAACGTGAATACAAATGCTTAGCAACATGGTTCTCGTCATTAATATGCAACATAAACACAACAAAACACTAAAATATAATGCGCTGCTTTTTAGAAGGTTACCCAATAACTGCTCTCAGAACGATATTTGAAAGTGAAGTTACGTTGTTTAGTTGGCACTGTTTTTCTAACTGGGAAATTTAGGATACACACCCTTTCTCAAAACTGATAGGCGACTTAGTCAAACACAAATATACGTTCGCCTTTCTTAATTCGACTTTACAAATTTAGTTGGCTTTCTATAGTTTACCTTCATTCAAGCTTGATCAGTGTTTATCAATAGGTTGGTAAATATCATAATCAGGTTTCACACGTTAACTTTATGTTGATACGGTTCTAACTGTTGTATGCCCTCAGCCTTTGTTAAAAGGAACTTGCAGAAGTGGTGACGATGGACACGCACTAACGATCACCTGTACAAAAAGGTGAAGCAGGTCAAAATCTTTGGAATGAAATCACAATGACGTCATCCAAACTTTACATTCAATGTTCTGGCTACCTGACTGCATACTGTATGTACTGTACCGTAGGTATTTTAGATCCTCCTGCAAGCAGGAACTCGCGAAGAAGCCATCATTGGCTTATCAAAGCCGCAAGCTGACCGAAGTCAGTCTCTTATATTCATATTTAACGTCCATGATTATGAATTGTCAATTATCAACAACTCTGTAACTGGGCGACATACATTAATCTGAGAGTGACTCGAACTAGGGACCTTATATTTGAAACGCACCGGCGTTGACCATTGAGCTAACACTCCACACAATGGGTTACTGTAGTCAGCGCTTTCTTCTTGTTATGCAATTATGGAAGAGAATACTAATAATTAGTAATAAAAAGCAAAGCAAGTGCAGGAAATATTTCTTTAACCTGATTTGGTGCTCACAATATTCCGATTTAAAATGATGTTAATGCTATGGAATGCTCCTTCAAGGCTAAATTTGATGATAATGATGATGGTGTCAGCTCCCTGGTAAAGACCTTAATATTCAATGTATTAAACCGTTTTAATATTATAATACGTGTAGCCATCAACAACAGAGCATATTTGTATGAAATTCAAAATCATTTGCTCTTGATAATTTTGCAATGAACTTTAAAAAGTGTTATTTGAAAAAATAGAAATATCATGTTTTCTTATTAACTTTATTGTTATAGTTGAGTAACTGACCTAATGGATGGGTATTTATTGGGCCAGTTCTCAAGACGTCGTACAGAAAAAAATATAACCTGGAGAGGCATCGCAGTGTTTCTTATGAGTCTGTTTCATATCAAAGTTAACTTTGTGTCTAAACGCATTCATTAATCCCCAAATCATTCGATAGAAACAATGGAAGGATGTCACTGACCAGTACTATAACGTTGTGTACACTACTGTCTATTTATTGTTAGAAGCAGATTTGTCTCGATGGTATGCATTTGCAATTCAGCAGTTTATGGATATCTTGCTCGGAGTGCAGACCAGGTTGTTTCATCAACATGACCAATCTGTACCTTCTGTTACAGCACCCAATACAAATAGAGAACACAGTTACTACTGTTAATCTTACAGTTTTGTACCACAGTAAAAACTGGATCGTGCTATAATTCGGTAGCATGTGCTATTAGTAGGATTACAGTAAGAACTGAGGATATGTGTAATGCCAACAAATAAGTTGTTTGGGATTTCTTGGAATTACAAATAACCTCAGTTCTTACTGTAAACTTAATAGCACATGCTACCAATTTATCAGATTTGTCAGCACGATCCAGTTTTTTCCGTGGTACAAACCTTTAGATGTACAGTAGTTACTGTAATCTCTGTGTGAATCGGCTGGTTACAGTCACTTCTATAAAAAATAAAAAAAACTTAAAACCAGCACCCTTCGATAGTTGAATATCTTCTGACTTACGTGTAACATTAACTTTAAAACCTTCTTGCAAAGAAAGTATTCTGCTGATAATTGTTTCTAATCAAATATTTGCAAGAGATCCTAATTGAAAATCACTAATATGCAATAGCGCGACCCACTTTCATGACTTGCACTGCAGGAAACCCCTTCGTATTCAATAAAATTTGTCAAATGATAACACCTGCTTCTATTAACTGTCGGTTAAGCATTTAAACAACACAATTGTGCCACTGTATGGTCATAATGACTTATAAGGGAATTGTGGATTAAAGGTACAATGTTATGTGTTTGTTGATATCTGAATGCATATTTGACCATCAGTTCCAAAGATGAGAAACGTGAAACCATGTGTCTTTTAAAGTAACTGTTACTCAACATCCTATACAAAGAGGACTTAAAATCGTAGGCCTCTCCACAAACACAATCTTCCAGAACCAGACAGTGCATCAAGAACAACGGAGGCAAACGATACTATAAAAATTCAAACATAACGTGTGCGTCGAGAACGCAGTGTCGTCAAGAATTATATCCAGAAAGGATTTTGACCCTTGACACAAAAACTAACAAAATCTAATTTCAAGGTCTGACATGTTTATATACATGCATGTCTTCTAAATGTAACCAGTCGACGGCGGAGCCGGGGGCTCGGAGGCCGTTTGTCATGCCAAACACACACACAACGGAAGAAAAATGAGTCATTAATAATTCATGAAAGTTTATATTTTAGACCTGAATAATTTTTTGTAACAAGTCGCAAGTTCAGGAGAGTATTAAGGTTTTACGCCACCCTTACATTAACATACTACCGCACCTAACTAAGTCACACCGCAAGATAATGAGTACCACCTCAATTCTAATTTTTCAAAGAATTATTCATCAATAGTCAAACTTTTAAGATAAAATGTTGCAATTTGCAAGGAATTAGTTGTAAGAGGGCAACGCTCCCCCCCCATCCCTACCCACACCACCTACACTTCAAAATGGGATCCGTCGTTCATGTATGTAATATTGATGCGCAGTCAGCTAGATTGTGCTTTGTAAAGCTTGCTGTTAAAAGATCGCCAACCTCAGGATAATCTTTCGACCAGTTAATTACTAGGCGGTTCATCGTCTAAACTGTAATGTAACGATCTTATTTGTATCTGTTCCAACAACAATTATACTAATTACACATAGATGCAGATGTGGTCGGATGTTACATTCCATATTCCTACATCTTCCTCCATCGGTATTGCCACATCTCGTTTTTTTATGAATCGGTCGTGTTGAGAGACAAGTTCGACATACTGACTCACTATAAGGTCCCCGGTTCGAGTCACTCCCAGATTAATGTATGTCTTCCAGTTACAGAGTTGTTGACAATTAACAATTCATAATTATGGACGTTAAATATGAATGTAAGAGACTGACTTCGGTCAGCTTGCGGCTTTGATAAGCCTATGAGGCTTCTTCGTGAGTTCCTGCTTGCAGGAGGATCTAATATTACATACTATACTATTTGCACGAAATTCTCCCGATGTGTATCGCATTCCGACTTTGATATCATGACTATACCGGCAAACAAATAGTTCCTCATTTCTGTGAAATCGAGGCAAAACAATGAAGTTATAGTGCACACATAATGAACGTTAACAACCACCCCCCTCCCATAAAAAAATTCCTTTGCAATACAAACATCTACATGTATGAAGGCGACGAAACATTGTGATTAGGGAAACAGCAAACAATTTCGCAATCAAAACAGTAAATTACAGTTTTAAAGGGGTACTATCAATGATTCTACTCTATAACACTAAACTATATAAAACAGAACTAGTATTTTTCGATACAGGTGACAAACGCCTACAGTGGAATTACGACCTTCCTTACCAGTTTCGAACCTTTGGACATACAATCAGCGTCCATAGCCTAGTGGTTAGGGTGAACGCATATAAAGCGGGAGGCCCGGGTTCGAATCCCGGTGGACGCTGGACGTTTTTTCACTGTTATGGATTTTCCAACTCATTACGATTTTATTATATATACGGAATGCCATATGTATCAACACTGTCCAAAACAATATTAGTATGCCCAAAATATTATAAGCATGTCCAAATTTATGTAAACATGTCGAAAACTAGTATAAGTATGTCCATAACATTAGCATGTCCAAAATAATATTGGAGTGTCGAAAAAGTATATGTATATGTCGAATGTTACTGCTAACTTCGTATATTTATAGAGAACATTTTTGCGTGTGAATTCACGCCATGTGTTGCAAAATGTCCGAAATAATATAAGCATGTCCAAATAATATAAGCATGTCAAATTTGTATAAACAAATATTGAAACTTATATAAGTATGTCCAGAAATAATATGAGCATGTCCAAAATAATATTAGAGTGCCGACATATTTTATATTTTATTTTGGACATGCTTTTATTGTTTTGGATATTTTTTGGAAACATATGGCGTTCCGTATTCCTGATCAAACACCTTCCAATTTGTTGGCAAAGCTTTATATGAGGGGACGTTTGACAAGTTTTGCTTACTTCTTTTATTTACGTCTATAATATTTCTAAAAATACTTATTATAAGACACTAAGAAGTTAATCAGTTCTTTGGAATGAAGTTAGTAAAACAATTTGATGTTAGCTGTCAAAGCTAAAAATCCGAGGAAAACAATTGTAGTTTGTTAGTCTATCTATTTATTAATTTCAAAGATATTCCAAATAATGATTGTAATGAAAGATAATGTTTGTTGGAAATTTTTCAATATGCTTTTGGATGTGATACTTTTTTAAAGGAACGGAAAGTGAAAAACACTTAAGAGGGATTTCTGAGTATGATTACTAAAAAGTCTCATATATAAAGTAACTTATGAAGGCGCTGTTCTTGCAAATACTGCGATGATGTCATATTCCACCTTTCCGAAGCCTTTAGCCTTGTACATGTATTATCTCCCAAATGGATTAGGCCTAATACCTTTCTTAGCGGTTAAGGGTAGTCCATCAACACAGTAATCGCTTTCACAAGCATGCTAGGATGTTCGTGATAATTGTGTTAGTGTCTCCTTAAAGGGTGTGAAGACTCACGCAAAAAGAAACGCCTCATGCCGGTAATCTGACCTAGTTTCGAATGAAGTGTAACAGAAGTGTTAGACACCACCATCGATCCCAGCAAATACACACGCACTTGCTACCGTCGGTAATTTGACACTAGTTTACAGTCAGTACATACAGCTGCGGTCAATACCCACAGCACAGTGTACAAACGATACAGCGATGGACATCTCAGGTCCAGCTAAATATAACAAGATATCACGTTTCATTACTGTCTGCATTTTGTAACGACACTAACAAAACGTCACTTGCAAGCAACGGAAAGTTAACTTTTTTTCAGTGGTTTGGGGCGAGTCTTCAATGCCTTTAAGTATGCAACACATGTCCAATTCTTGCAGTGGAATAACAGCTGTTTTTTTATAGAACACGGTGTATTTCGTAAACACTTAACCCAATGATACGCATGACTGAACTCTATGCATTGTGTAAGGTGTTACTGCTCTACTATTCTGCTAAGTCTTGACAAAGACAAAGTGGTCGGTTCGATCTTTGTAATCATGACACATCAAACTCCTGAAACGTTGTTGCAAAGTTAATGCGGAATAAAGCCCACAGTGGTTATATTACGTTATTACTGGTACAACCAAATGCCGGCAACCTGTAATAGACATATATATATATGCCAGCGTGGGTTTTAAGTCTTTTAGAAATAAGGTCATCAACGAAGCGAATAATGATATATGTCTTAACATAAGTTGTATTTAAAGTATGACCAGTATGTGGGAAAGAACCTTCATGAGCCCTTTCTCGATTCAGAGTTTATACTGAATGATAGTTATTATCCGCAATGTTATGTCTCATAAAACGTAACAATGTTGAGCCAAGTGTTTGAATTATTTTGATTTAGATGTACAGCGAGTGCACAACACCACCATATCTATCGATTATAGAATTTAACATTTTCAAACTTAAGATTGACAGGTACTCCAGTTAACTTGCTAACGCTGCAATATGTTAATTATCTATCACTGGTACATATAAATAATAATAAATAATACATCAATAGTATTTAACCGATGCAACGGCAGAGCTTTTGTTACAGGGTTGAAATCGCTAAGATCACATCTTGAGATAAAAGACTTTTTAGAAAAATGTCAATACGAACACATTTGTATGCATTTTCTTTCTGCATTGGCTTACCTATTGAGAATGTGTTCATACTCCGTCATTGGCGTCACCAAGGAAGTAGGAATCACAATGTTCTTAACATTAAAATGCAGCCGATTCACACAGAGATTACAGAAACTACTGTAAATCTAAAGTTTTGTACCACAGTAAAAACTGGATTGTGCGGACAAATCTGATAAATCGGTAGCATGTGCTATAAAGTTTACAGTATGAACTGAGGATATTTGTAATTCCCACAAATGCCAAACAACAGGATTTGTTGGAATTACACATATCCTCAGTACTTACTGTAAACCTATTAGCACATGCTACCGAAGTATGGCACGATCCAGTTTTTACTGTGGTACAAAACTGTACGATTTACAGTAGTAACTGTGTTCACTGTGTGTATCGGGTGTCACAAGAGACCTCTCAGAAAGCACCGTAGCTTCCGGGCTTAACATATACCTTTCACATAAAATGAATTCATTTTTCTGACATGTGCCTTTGTGTTTTAAAGTCGCTACGTGAGAACAAGAGATATCTCAAAACCATACCGCTAAGCCCCCGTATCCCACCAGGGGTTTGCAATAAATTCAATTGAAAATAAATGTCTCGCTCTCACATGTTGTGTTCTTTAAAAGTCGCTGCGAGAGAACAAGGAATATCTGAAAACACTTGAGCTCCCGAGGGCTTCTTTCTTCGAAACCACTACGGCCCTTGGACCCCATTAGAAATACATCTCAGAGATAGGTAAGTTTATTTCCTCTTTGTTACATGCATTGTTGGTCTCCAACATCGCTATAAAGGCGGACAATAATTATATAAAAAAATACTGCACCTCATGCAGGGGCCCTGCACCACAGACAATAACTGTATACAGTGGTAATTATAAAGCAAGTTGCCACTTTTGATTGGTTTTATTTTCCAAAACGTCGTTGTTATTGATCAACATTCCTGTGAGGGTATGGCGTGTTTCCTAGCCCCTTTCGTGTTCCCATTATGTATACACTTTATACAAGTATGTGTCTTTGCACTTCCAAATTGTTTACCTCCTTGGATATAGTCTGGTGCCGCCACTCCACCCACCACGCGCTTTGAGGCCTTTGCATAAAGCGCTATATAAATATTTGCTTATTATTATTATTATTATTATTATTATAGCTAAAGCATCTGCACGTTACTGTTTTACTAATACATCTATGTACGGCTACATCATTAGTGATGATCAGCTATTTCAATAGAATGTTGAATGGCGAGAGACCACAGATTTGTCAATTTGGGACCATACAAAACTTCTATTAGTGTAACCAAATTCATTGGGAAAGGTGATTTTTCTATAGCCATAATATGAACCCAACTTTAGTGCATTTTCGGTATCAGTGGATATTTAAAAAAACACATTGTTCTCAATTGCCAATAACTTTATTACATAAACTGATAAACTCCAAAAAGGTAGTTTCACGTATAATGAACAATGTCGCCAATTAGTCTTGCATAACATATGCCCACATTGTTTTCCCGTGACCTGCCGCCCTCAATCTGAGTACACATACTGGTATGATCATCTGCATTTAAAAAATAAATGATAACGTTTCTATCCACAATCATCTCTTGGGTTTGTAAATATGGCGTATGTCAAATCTCGAATGAAGATGAACTATTTAAGAACGATAGTCCAATCAGGTGTAACGATGCAGAGCGTAGTGGTGACGCATTTGCAATTTATACTGAATATTCATGTCCATGGGCGTCAACAGGTGGGGGACGGGGGGACATGTCCCCCCCACTTTCAAAAGTGGAGGGGATATCATATCATTTGTCCCACCCACTTTTCAGAGTAGTTATTAAAAAAAATCACATGCATATGGGCGATTTTCTATTTAAGGTCAAGAAATCTGGACTCCCTGGGCCCCTGCTATCTATCACTTGCACCGTCATTTATCTCCCATTCTCCCAATATCCTAAATCTGCCCATTTAATTCGTTCGGGGGGGGGGGGGAGACCATTCGAAAGTGTATTGAATCTTGCACACATGTTGTTTGTATGGGTTCCAAGGGATTAGGTAAGCCATACAGGTAGATGGTGATGAGTTACTATGTTCATATCACTACCTCCAGTCCCTTGGACTGGACGGACGAATAGGGGTGTAGGGGTTAAGTAATTAAGGCTACATGTATTCGCCGGATATGGTAGATCTTTATTGTTGAGTGCCGGCTAGGCGCTACACACGCTCTGCGCCCGGTGCCTTTTTCTGATTATTATTATTAAAGTACCTGGGCACATAACAACTGACGTCTCGCACCTACATGCATGTATTATATATACCACTCCACTCATCCCGGAGGTGACGGCGCCACTTTTTCAATATTTCGTTTGAGATGGACGCTGTGTAATTCATCTCCCTTGGTGTCAGAACGGCATCTTTCTACCAGTACTTTCTGTCGGAATTTAGTTTTGTGAGACAAAATTTCTCCTCACAGATCTGGTTCTGATGTAACTAAAAACGACTCAGGAAGGCCGTCTCCTGCTATCTAGGGGGTCTTATGTACCCACAATTTTCTGGTACGCTACGCGCCAACCAATGGTGGCGCTCCGCTTACATAGTATAGTGTCCCCCTCACTTTCTGAAACCTGCTGACGCCCATGTTCATGTCGAACAATTGTCTTTGTCTTTCTTCTCACAATTAGTTTCGTCTTCAGAATGTCTTTGCATGCCAGACGGATGAAACAAGATCATTGACGAGGCAATCATGGACACCAACTAGAAAAGAATTACTAATAATGGTTTTGATTTTGCGAAGCTTCTAACTCACAAGTAAAATGATCATACAGCACTGCTGAGAATTTCATATTCTACCATTTTAAAATAAAGGGAGAATTATAGTTTCATATTTCATCGATTTTGAAAATATTTTAACACAAACATTATCATGAACACCACCACCGTGTAACTTGCATGCATATATATATATATATATATATATATATATATCAATATATATATATATATATATTTATATATATATATATATAATTATTATTAATAATTTTTTTTTTAAGAATTCACTTTGTCAGTATATAGTTTCTGGTTTATTTAAATATAAATAAAAACGGTTGTATTTTTGTACAAATGTACGGCAGTTTTCGACATGATTTCATATGGGTTGTAAAGTTATTTCATGGATCTCCTCGTTAAAAAGTGTGATGTTTCCATTTCTTCAATTATTCTTTCCATTGATACAACTACCAACTATATATGTATATTATCACCCAATACACATAGAGAACACAGTTACTACTGTAAATCTTACCTTGTTGCGAACACAGCGCAGTAGTTACTTATACACGGTTGTGTAACATGTACAGTAGTTAATGTACTAGCTATGGGTATCGGGTGCACCAGGGTCCTAATGTGTATAGGTCGGAGATCAACATATGGTCCCCGGTTCGGGACCTAAATCATCATAAAAATCATCATAAGGTCCCCGGTTCGAGCCACTCCCAGATTAATGTATGTCGTCCAGTTACAGAGTTGTTGACAATTGACAATTCATAATCATGGACGTTAAATATGAATATAAGAGACTGACTTCGGTCAGCTTGCGGCTTTGATAAGCCAATGATGGCTTTTTCGCGAGTTCCTGCTTGCAGGAGGATCTAAAAATACATACATACAACTCGATTTGGTCAGTGAATTTCTATTGCCCAGTAGACCATGACTGAAAAGTGGGTCGAAACATCGTTAACGTATACAAATTTCAGAAAGAGCTAAAAAAAGGGTGCCTTCTTGCCTTCTTCAAGAAAACTAAATTTCAGCTTGGCCGATCGAAAACAATGATCTGTCTGTGCAACGCCTTATTGTGTCCTGAACTTCCTTCATAACGTTGGGGCCCAGGAATTCGTCAAAAGCAAGGTCTTCTTTTGTGGAAGAACAAATAACCTTTGCTTTATTTTGTATCTAATATTTGAAGTCTTGAGTTACTCTGGGTGTGATCAAAAAACCAAGGTTTTGTTAACGGTGGCATAAGCAAATACATTCCTTATGCCTCACGAATTTTCCAATTTGAAGTTCTAACACAAGAACAATGAACAAGGCTAATATGTCACGTCTTGAAAGAAATCTGTACGTAAGCGATATAACGACTTTCGATAGTTCATGCTTAGAGTGCGTTGTATACTGACAATAGAGAGTCAACAAGTCCCACCCGTACAATAGTTTTCCTTTAACAAATCAGTCTGTAGTAGGGAAAAACTATGTATTAGGGAGAACGATTGCTATACTTACGCTGTCGCTACTCTAACTCCACATTGCAATATTGCACTAACTGTTATGTAGTAGCGATTATCATATGGTTTTGAATAACCGTGTAGAAAAACGCCGTAAGCATCAAAAGACAATATCGTCAATGAATGAAGAAGGTGTTACTAGTGTTAATGACGAAACGTAAACGATCGCTTATTAGACCCTACTTCTTATATATACTTATCAGTAGTACAGCTAACCGCCATCCTGACTTTGTACATCCGGTTCACACAGAGATTACAGTAACTACTGTAAATCTCAAGTTTTGTACCACAAAAAGTTTTAGTTGGTCATAAGAACCTACGCTAGTCTCTCCTACTATTAACAGTATACTCAATTCACCTAATAGGTGCAATTATGTTTCACCATGAGAAGCATGCTATAAGCTCATGTTCCTCGGGCCCTCTCTTAAAAATACTTCAGGCTCTTGCAGGCGCGTAGCCAAGGGGGGGGGAGGGGCGAAGGGGGCAGCCGCCCCCCCCCCCTTGAGCATATTTTTTAAAATTTTTTTTAATGTTTTTATGAAATCGCTAGTAATTTCAAAAGAGAAAATGCTAAGATGCAACTTAAAAGGCCTGGGAAGTGCCATTTCCAGTGATCTGGGAGGCAATTTCAGCCAAAATTTTCTTGTACGCTTCGCGCCAATCATGGTGGCGCTACGCTTAGATAGTATGAAATGCCGTATCTACGGCTCTGAAAAATTTTCGACATTTTCGCCCCTCCCTTGTCAAATTCCTGGCTACGCGCCTGGGCTCTTGGCGACTACGTTGCGTTAGATAGTGTAAAACCGCCTACACCCCCCTTTCACTGGATTGTGCTGACAAATCTGATAAATATGTAGCATGTGCTATTAAGTTTACAGTAATAACTAAGGATATTTGTAATTCCAACAAATCCCAAACAACTAGATTTGTTGGAATTACACATATCCTCGGTTCTTACTGTAATCCTAATAGCACATGCTACCGATTTATAGCACGATCCAGTTCTTATTATGGTACAAAACTGTAAGAATTACAGTAGTAAGTGTGTTCTCTGTGTGTATCGGGTGATTTGTAATATCATTGAATTAAAACTTATAGGATTACTTTGTCACAGTCGATGCCACAGTAACACTACTCTTCATAAGCTTACACGCTTTATATCCCATTTTACTACTCTCCGTTGGAAGTTGGAGGAAATGTTTCAAAACGAACGGGAAAAAACATCAGCTCGTAGTTTGCATCTACACAAGTCATTCATAGGTCGCGCACAGTTGTTTCATGCTAGTGATTTCAATCGCCATACACTGTGTTGCCATCCATAAGGTTTTCTCTATTCACCATATACAAAAATATACACAAAAAAATAGAAGGCAACTCTGTGCATTCACCCTATATAGCACCCAGAACAATATGAGTAAGGTTTAAGTGCATAGCTTAGAAACTAAAGTCTTCACTTACTCGTTGGGATAAAATAATAATAGTAACCAGAAATATATTGGTAAGAAAATGTAATGAGTTATCATTATTATTTTTAGTTTAAGAATGTATTAGTTTAAGTAACTTTCATCCGATTTAACGCACTTTGTCATTGCTTCGACTCATACGCAGATGGAAATGCCTCACAAGCCTTACAAATCAGCATAAAACATTCCAAGAAGAACTCTTGATTTCACTGAATAATATGAATCATCTTTTGAAATCAATAAGTTTGAGGCGCTACCAAGTTTGTGCAAAATATTTTGTGATTAATAATAATAATAATACTTATAACTATGAAGATTCCCCCTGTGCAATTTTTGTTTCCCGTTCCCATTCCGATTTGACCCGATATTTGTGCTGCTCGTAATATTTGATACAGGCTAAGTCGTGTCAAGAAATGGTTAGAAACGTTAACTTGGGCGTTGCACCTTTTCTGATTGTGTATTCACTGTGACCAACTGTGACTTTGCCATTTACCCAATCAAAACTACGACAAAACGCCCACCAGGTAAATATTACTTACACTAGAAGACACGTCATTATCTTGCAGACGTTACAGTAAGGCTAAAGGAATTATAGTTGCTTACAATTAATCGAACGAGATTTAAGTGGCATACCATTAAACACTTCGGCCACAAGAATCATCTCTAACCATGAAAGGGATAATCGTTATTCTGGTGTCTCTTTTCGTCTCTTCCGCTAGAGCTCAAACATGTAAGTTGTGTTCTTCCGTCATATTTTTGAGAAAATGTCTTAAAACAGAAGAAACCCAGAAAATACTGAATGAACGAATCTAGTTTCGTTTACACAAATCGTAGGCCAAGACTGTTACATTCTCATGTCGATATACTTGGTGTAATCTGGTAACACAATGCACTATTTTCGATTTAGATGCAATATTTTCGATTAAGTGGTCAAAGAAGAGCCACACACATTCCTAAAACGTTCATAAAATGTTATATATACATTGTCCTTTTCATTTATTCTAAAGGTATAACTTCATTTAAATATGACACGTCTTATGCGACGTTTTTATGATACTATATTCCAAAAGCATACTTATAAAGTAATTGTCCCGTCTTATATTTGCTCGTAATATATAAATATATATATATATATATATATATATATATATATATATATATATATATATATATATAAATATATTTATATATATATATATATATATATATATATATATATATATATATATATATATATATATATATATATATATATATATATATATATATATATATATATATAAGGTTACACTGTGAAGAGAGGTCTACAAATATAACACTTACAGTTACATGCGATTGCAAACAATCAAACAATACGTTTAGTTATGATGAAGCAAATGTTTCTGTTTGCTGTTAAAGACAAAACAGAAGGATACTAACTATATCGCAATAAACAATTTTCAATTGAAATCCAGGCCATACCTATTGAATTTATGCAAAATGTTAATTCAGAATGTAATGTGTGAATAGCCGCGGATAGTTGTACATGTAATTATACTATTATACTTTTATTCTAGCGGTAACATTAGGGACCGGCGCATCGGCTGTATTGACCGAAGGAACGGATTTCGTAATCAACGTTGAATGTAGCATTGGCGGAGCTATTTCTTCGGAATTTCGAGTTCGTAAGTGTTCAGTATAATCATTTTCATCACTATCAATAATTAATGTCATGTGACCTAACAGGTGGTGCATTTAGTTATATCCTACCACATTGGGAGATTACTTGAATATCACCTACGTCTTCATAGACATAAAATATACAATAGCAAAAGGAATTATCTTACTCACACATTAAATTCAATTGAATGACTTTTTTTTTTAATTCCAAAATTGAAGTTTATTTCAAACGATACGCAACAGGATACGCACAACTACGAAGAAAAAAAAAATGGAGATGACATAATTGAATGTTGTGAGTTAAGACTCCCGATCGGTTGGGGTTATTCTGAAGAAATGGACCTTGTAACGCATGTGTTAGCATTAATAAATGGTTGTTTAGTACAGCTTAATATGTACCGTAGTTTACAATCAGTCTACAATACTTCAATTTCATTCACCATTAAAAAAAAGATAAAACTGTTAGCAAACTGCTTATCCACTAGAGAACCTGTGTAAGAGAAAATGTTTAAAAGTAAGTTGGCCTGACGTTTCGATCCTAGCAGGATCCTCTTCAAAGGCTAAATGAAGAAGGCTAGCTCAAAGGCAAACTCATTCAACATAAGTTAGATGTGAACGGTATTTCTAGACATCAATCAATATATTGTCCTGACGGACTTAAAATTCATTCTAGAAGACTGTCTACGTCAAACGATATTCTATCAACAATGATAATTGAGGTCGACGATATTGCTATGTAATCGGTTTGGATTGGAGTGAAGAAGGTAATATGAAGTGTTTTATATTTCAAGAAGGAACAAAATTACATTTCTTCATAACATGTCCTTACTTCATTAGCTCTTGAAATTGATACTACGTCCACGGTAGAAGAAGGTTACGATGTCCCGACTATTTCGGCCTACACCTGCACAATTCCAGCAACTATGACGACCGGTACGGTGGATATCCCATTAAGTGACGATTTGGCGATTGAATTAGTCGACGAACAGCTCGCACTAAAATCTGTTACGAACGCAGATGTAACGCCAGCGAATACGTTTTCCTTCACAATAGTGGACGATGGTTAGTTAGTTATCATTCATATTCCTAAGTTATTCCATAATCGTTTTTCCTAGGTAAAAGCATAGCGTTGAAATATAATCTCCATTCCAACGAGGTAAACTATTAATATGAATGTTTAAGCACTACTCTATAAGCCATATAAACCAGTCTGAACTAAGATGTTGTGGAGTATCATATAATAAACCGACATCAAAGTTATTCAAGCTAGAAACTGACATTCAAATTTGAAAGTAGAAGTAGCAAAGAGAAATAAAAGTTTGCCGGGCGACTTATTTTGTTCGAGGAGTGAAGGTAGGTCGGAGGAGACGCAAGGCGTTAATCATTACCCTAAGATCCCCCAGCCACCCCCCCCCCTCCCCCTTTACCTCTCTCTCCACTTCTCTCTCTCTCTTTATCACCTATGTATTTTTCAATATTTCTTTTCTCACGCGTCCTGCGCACTTTAAAACATTTACACGAACGTGAATTTTGTATTATGGTTTGATATTCTTGATTGTCGTGCATTAAAATGAATGTTTAATCATGACGATATGAAATTTAATGGAATGATATATTACACCAACATGAACGTTCATTCAAGCTTGATATCGATATTCTATACGACGAATATCAGTTTAAGCTGAGAATTAGCATTGCGTAATTGCATACATATAACTTATTGGTCGATTTGGTTTGCTCGAGCTTTTGTTTTTCCGAAAGAAGAGAAGGTGAGAATGAGGAGAGGCAAATCTGACCTCGTTAACCCCAAGATCTTCCCCCTATAACCCTCATATATTAATATATATATATATATATATATATATATATATATATATATATATATATATATATATATATATAGGCCTATACATATATATAAGAGAGAAGGAGGGCGAAAAAATGTTAATTTTTAATGGACAATATAGTTGGTTTTAGTATACACTTGTGCTCAGCGGGCGGTTCCATTGCATTTAATTTCAACATGTATTACACATATAACCATAATATGTAGCATTCAAACTTCTTGTGTTAACTTGTCTCAATATTGCAGAAACCAGTGCAAGCACCAAAGCGGTCGCAACTCCACGACGAACTGTATACACCGTGGATGAGGGCGTGGGTACTGTCAACATCTGGTTCGAATTTGTCGATCCAAATAACGATAGAATTCCACTTGAGGAAACCTTGGGCGTTGGTAAATGTTTCATTCAACTTAAGTTTAATTTCATTAGATTTTTGTTCGAGACAAATTCAACACGTTTTCAAATGATTTAGAACACTGCTTACTTATTGTTACATCAGCAAGCAACAAAGGAAATAATCTCTGGATACTGAGCAGAAAGAAAATCAAAATGCTGGAAAATGACCTTATATAAAAGAATAAAACAAAATGAAATAATATTAAATACAAATTTAAATAATTAAATAATTGAATAATTAAAATTAAATAATAATAATAATAACGATAACGATAATAATAATAATAATAATGACGACGACGACGATGACGACGACGATGACGATGACGATAATAATAAAGATTTTTTTTTCATTTGTCTATTGAAACGAGATATATTAAAATCATATGACACCTTAAACAAATGACATCATTATTTTTGTCGATTAAGCAAATATTCCTCACACGCAATACGAATTCGAATACACTTGTCCATAAGCATCACATACAGGTTGTATTTGTTTTCCTTTAAGTCGAATAATCAGTTTCACATACACTCACAATTTTTAACAAATGACCACAGCTCGCTTTTTTGAATGTAGAAAAGTTTGCTTTCAAATATTAGATTTATGACTTGTCAAACATTTACCTCAAGAACATTTGAATTTTCCCTCGTGTGTTCACGATGCGATGTAATTGCATTGTGAACACACTATGGGTTTCAGTTTGTCAAAGGAAAGTTGCAGATTCAGATTTGTGTAAGCAAAATTAACACTATACTTACATGTAACAATGGCTGCAAACTTAATACTTTGAAATGTACGATGCATATACTAAATAGAACATGTGCTTTGTTTCCATTACAGCTATAACCACGCCCACAATCAGCTCTGAGACTGCCATGAACGGCGTTGATTTCACGTTTGCATCATCAGCAACATTTACAGCCAGTAGCGGGGGCGTAGGGGTAACATCTGCGTCAATAGAAATCACAATTCTTGACGAAACAACGGTTGAAAACTTGGAAAATGTCAATTTTCTGTTTGCGGAAATGACAGCAGTCGATTCAGTGACACTCACATCAACTGTAGAACTACGAATACGTGACGACGGTAGGACACATACAATTTGTGGTATTGGAAAATGTGTGTTAGGACTCGTGACAGTTTGTAATAAGGTTAAACTTTACCATTTTTGCACAGGGGAGCGATAGCTCCCACTAGTCGCCATGATGAAAATGACTAAGTTTTTACAAAAATACCCGAAGATGGCCGAAGGTGATCGGAATAACAATTTTTAGATATTTACGGAATTTACCGAAGTTAACCGAAGGTGAACCGATGGATGTTAATATTTGGTGTTATACTAGGACACGTGCGTCATGTATGTATTTAATCGTGTAACGTTTATTATGTGTTTATTGACAATGAGCAATCTTTTCTTCAGCAAATATAAAATATAGAGTAAATGCAATTCAGTTATTTAGTTTAGGGCCTACGATAATGGGAAACTGCATGCTGAGCAAATCAACCTGAGGCAATAAGCTTGGATTAACAAACAGAAAGTGCAAAAAACTGCCTTTATTTTATCACCCCATGCCGAGCTTATTGGCGGGCGGGCGGGGGGGGGGGATAGTTTTCTGTAAAAACGGGCATGAAAAATAGTCAGGGAACGACCGAAGAGAGTTAAAGATGCTACTGCCATGACTGCTGCTACATTTCATCCTTGATCCTTAAAACAGCCTTTATCACACGGTACTTGTTACAGATATAGAAGTCCCGGGACAGAAGTTAAACATTATTGCACAAAACCATCTACAAAGTCATTCAATAGATACTTAATTGATTTGAAAGTAAAGAATCTATCAACATAACACACCCCTGAAAATAAATGAAAAACTGCTAAGTCCGAAATGTCGACAAAAGCACGTGGCAGATTCAATCTATTATTAGATCTCACGTTTAACTTCACTTCGTGAATGTTCGGTATTATTCGGCCATGTATTACGTCCGTTTTCTCCATATTTCTCATTTTCCATGATAGCGGCTAGTGGGAGCTATCGGTCCCCTGTGCAAAATTTTAAACTTTACAATCATTTTGCTTCCACAAATAGAGAACAAAAACTGTACAAAGTGTGTAAGTGCTAATTGAAAATTCACTCACGTTAAATTTGTTTATCTTTATTGTGTTAAATTTCAGACAGGCCAGAATTCATGGTCATCAGCAACAGGACTCCATTGCCGAGGCGTTCCAAGAAAGACGTGTTCTTGTGGGCTTTCGTCAACGATCCTTCTACAGTTTCTTCTATGCTCGATTTCACATGGTTGCCATGGAACTTGCAATTTTATGAAGCCACTACAGTAATAGTCAACGGCAAAGCTGTTTCTCAAGCTCGTATCCCTCGTCCTCGCAGAAACTCCAGGACTAGATTTAACGAATATAAATTTACCCTCGACCAAACGATCAATGGGAATGTATATACACAGACAGCTTACACGTACGTGACACCTACAAGCAGTGTAGGAACAAATGGTACGTGAACGATGTTTGTGATTTATCTTCTCCTTATATATAAAACAGGGTTGTCCAACCTACGGCCCGCGGGCCACAGTCCGGCCCGCCGCAGGGTTGCGTCCGGCCCGCCAGAGATGCTATAGGGTGCAAATTTTTAGTGAGCAGATTTATTGATAACAATTTGAAGCTATATAATCAATCATTCGAACCTTCTGGGTCCAAAAAAATGCATACAGGTCAGTTTGTGTGACAACTCTCTCAGCGGAGGGGGGGGGGGCGGCTGGACTTTATTCATCTGTTTTATCAGGAAGGAAAATAAATCAGTGCGCTCCACGCGCAGTGCTCACATTTTGTTGCCTTGGGCTTCGGGCAAAACATCGAAAAATCGAGCGTATGGTTCATGCGGCCCCCTCCTTCATCATAATCATTCCATGTGGCACTCCTCTGCAAAAGGTTGGACAACCCTGATATAAAACAAACAAATATAATCTAGCTTCACATAATACCTGAAACAAATATAATAAAAGAAAAAAATGTGTCTAATGTAACACTTCTTACAACTATCTCCAATGATTGTAAATCGGTGTTATTATCTTCCTCCGTCACTATAATCGTCCTTTTGAAAAGTTCGCAATCACTGGAAATAGATTTATATATGCTTTGCATGCCTTAAGTAGTAATCACCATGTGTTTCCTTTACAGTGTACAGCCATTGCATTTTATTTTAAAGCACGGCATATAACAATTGTGAGGTCAAAAGCCCCAACGTTCAATAAGTTACTCTATAGTTTTGTAAGACGGAAATAATGTTGTTTTCGTTGACTAAATTTCATTTCATTTGTTTAAAGTGCTTTTTCTTTTCGGGCTTAACTATTTTGGAATAAAATGTATCATTGCGATGTTGATTACGATAGGAATGACTATATAAATATTATTATGACGGCGGTTATATGTATATAACACTGATGAAGGTGAGGACTATGAAAGTGAAGGAAAAAAAAAAAACGAATAACTAGGACAGCGACAGTTATTTTTTTGTTGTGGATAACATTGAACGATGAAGATGATCTTCGCTCCGATCACAAGACTAACTTGCAAAGAAACAAAAAGATGGCTTCCTTGCTTGTCTTTCACTACATTAAATAGCCACCAGCTTCAATTGGCACTTTTCAATGTCTGGCTCTTTTACGTTCTGTTTTGGTTGTTGTTTTCTACATCAGCCCCGATTGAGACTGGCACTCGTTCGACCATTACCGTCTTCCCGGATGGCGCAGTTTGTTCTGCACTCGATGGTAGCTACGATATCACAATACCACTTGGGCCTACTAATGGACGGCTCCGGTGGGACTTTATTCCCGACGGAAGCACTAGAAGAAGAAGGCTGAGCCTACTCAACAGCCGAAACGTCCTGAGCTTATCCACATGTGATGTTGGAGGCTTATACATCGTGTTTCGCAAGGACCGGAAAAAGCTCGGTTGGGCACAATACATACGAGTTATCGTTTCCGGTAAACACAAAAAATATTTCTCAGTTTAACTTGCCAAGGGATAAATGTATCTTGGTTGGGAGTAAGAAGGTACACGCTATAGCGTAGAAATGTGGGAACGAGTAGTAGCACAGCTTGAACTGGAGAGAGAATCTTGCCACACGGTGTATGATTCATGTAAACCAGGCTCATTCGGATTTCGTGAGATAAGTTTCATATTTAATCATCAAATAGGAGTCTGTAGATAATAAAATGCATTCTTCTCGTTTCTTACACCAACTATCACAATATGACTCCAATCGACAAAACAAAACTTGAAAAACATTAAGAATATTTCTTTCTTCTCAAATAAAAAAATTAATCAAAGTATAATGGTCCAAATTTAACCCGTATGAAGTTTGTTTTGTCATTCATGTACACCGTGTTTTTTTTTTTGTTTTTTTTTTGAATGAACATTCTGGTGGTATGTACAGTATGTCTTAGTATTCTAAACTTTAAAGAGTGTTCGTTATTATAGGCGGTTACAACTGTTGAATCTCACCACACTGGAGCTTAGGAGGTTACGTGGGGACTTGATTCAGGTTTTCAAGATTTTGTATTGACTTTTTCATGTTTTATAACAGTAGTTGTACCAGAGGTCATTGTCTTAAACTCCAAAAGTCACATAGTAGGATTAATATTCGGCATAACTTTTTTTTTCTAATAGGGTTGTGAATGAGTGGAACGGTTTGCCTGAGAAAGTTGTAATTGCAAGTAGTGTCAATGGGTTTAAGAATGCTTTGGACAAGCACTTTAAGCATTGTAATCGGGTCTGAGTATCTGTGTCTTCAGTTTTTTTTTTTTTTCTCTCTCTCTATAGGGTCCTCGATGGGGACTTAAGTGTCCCTCCTGATCCTTTTTTTTTCTACTAAACTAAACTAAAAGATTAATCTTCACTCTAAGTTGGAGGTATGAATTTATTAAACTTTAAGATATTTGGTGAGGTTATCTCTTAACAACAGAGTGTATGATGTTATCAGTATGGTTGAACTTAACAGACCTTCTCTTAAAAATAAACATATTTCCATTATGTAACAAAATATATAAAGTCACTAATCCATGAAAGGATATAGTATAAGATTATGCAAATTGTTCATGCAAATAGGCAGTTTCCTTGAGAATTATTTTCAATTTGAATTCATAGCTGTGATTTGAAGTTTCAGAACTTTTCTTAAAATAATTTCTTTTCCAAAACTACCGGACCCATACTATTCTCGGTGCTTACGCTGTGATTAACGACACATTGAATTGTTACAAAGTAACCACTGTCTAAAGATGGAAATATTCGAATAACAATATAAACGTGACGTTTTTTTTTTCAGCATGTCCTAGAGAGATGGCAGGCTCTTTATGTGCAACCGGACCCATGACTTGTAAGAATGGAGGACTTGTTGATACGGACCTCGAATTATGCAGCTGCCCTCCTGGTTTTGCTGGAGACACCTGCGAGATAGGTGAATTTAATGATAATAACAATAATAATAATTAATAATGATAATAATTAACAGTTCTTATATAGCGCAACTTACAATAAAGTCTCGCCGAGCTGTATACGTAACCCTGGTCATTGGTAACTTGTAACACCTACACACCAAAGTGTGCACAATTTAAATAATCTCTCCTGGGGCACCACAGTGCACCAACGCCACGTGTCCCCTGAGGAACTTCCCATAGGGTGCAGCCACAAACCGGCGCACGTAACTATATTTACAAGTTATCTCGCAAGTCCCCATATTTACACCTGGGTGAAGAGAGGCAGTGGAGATAAAGTGCCTTGCCCAAGGACACAACGCAATGATCTGGCAAGGGGTCGAACCCGAAATAATTAGATCACAAGTCCACTGCCTTAACCACTTGGCTACAACGCTCTCAGTTTAAGGATGAATAAAATAACAATATGTAATTATACAGCGTTATAATTCCATAAAACATGATCTTATGTGCTCTCAATACAAACCATACAATACAGAAACTGTGTGAAACAAAACAAGAAGGGTACTCTAAACCAGTGTGAAATGGATCCAATCAGCCGATCAATGTCCAATACTTAAAATACAACAACATAAGGCACAAAGGCGGGAACCAACGAAAATAAATATTATAGACAACTAAACTGTACAAGAACAGTGAGAACACACTGGTAAAACAATACTTAAAATCCAAATGTTTAAAAGGAATGGCTTAGGCGACGATTACTGGCTAGATCGTTCCACAAACGAGGGAACCGATTTTCCAAAAAAGAAAAGTAAAGAATAGAAAACAAAACAAAGAACAGATAAGGAAAGAAGTATTGAATTTCATTATATTTTAACCGTGTATAAAAATAAGCGAAGGAAATGCCGTTGGGTTTGTTAAAAAAAAAAAATTAATCATATAGGAGGTATTAACCATTATTCATTCATACTTAGTAAAGATGCCTAAATCCTATTGGTCCATTCAGGTCAGCTGACCGTGGTTAATCCTGTGAGTAACGCACGGTAAAATTACCGGCGGATGAATACAATTGATACCATGTTACCATGTTTTGTCGTCTGCCCTGATGAGCTATCGAAAAACATCAAAAACACAAAATGGCTAATATAACGTTTGATTTGAACTTCGATTTGCGCACTTTAGACGAGGTAGACACTCAGGAAAACAATGGAAGATTTGCAAACCTGGTTGAAAAAGACTTAATTCACAGAAACGATCTTGTTCAAAAGTCTTGCAAGATGCCATCAGAGGTAAAGGACGCGAAAACATGGATCCGCACTCGAGTCTAGGCCAAAGTGTGGGCTGCACAGCTGTTGCTTCCAACAATGACATTAACGTTACTGCTGCTGTTAGGGCTGAAACGTCTAACATGTCCAAACTGTTTTCCAAATGTTCTTTCCAAAGTCCGGTGAATGTTTACTTCCAAAATTCATAGTTATATCCGTATTAAAACACCAAACAGTTGTGGATGCTTTGAGTTTAAGTATATCCAGTATCTGTCCGTAATTAAATGTTCGCAAGGCCGTTATGTTGCTCACAGTATTATAAATTTAAAGTTAAACGACCGCAGTGCCAAGCACTGTGTAGTGTGTACGTTCAAGTGAGTGTACGTGTTCAATACAAGGCCTACTATGTTACAGTATGACTGTATACCATACGTACATGTTTGTCCCTAGAATGGTTGCTATGGGAACCAGAAGCTGTGGGGTATTGATATGATGAAGACAACTAGTAATTGTTTGTAGTTCCTTGTTATTGAGACCTTTCAAAAATAGTTTTATGGCCGCAATATTGCCAAACATTAGTTAAAATGTTATTATGGTTCATCTTTTATGAATGACAGCCTTTCAAAGACGTTTCCTTTATAATATTCACTATCGTTCAGTATTACTTTATAATTGCACATGTACATTATTGTTATGCTGGTTGTTAATCGTTAATTCGACTTACGGGGCATCACTTTAATAAATCTTCGGTTATACGTAACCAAATATGTTTTGTTTTATGATTTTTCCCCCACACAAATGGTAGTGTATGAATGAACGGGGTTAATCAACGGTCTAGCGTGCGTTACTCACATGATTAATGCACTCCGGGTGTTAATGCTATCGCTGGATGCACTCGGGCTCCGCCCTCGTGCATCGCTTGCATTAACCCCCGATCGTGCATTAATCCTGTGAGTAACGCACGCTAGACCGTTGATTAACCCCTTATTTAAGTCCAGCAAACCGTAATTTATAAAAACAATATAATGTTAAGATAATAATTCGCTAATAATACCTGTTTTTTGTTGTTATACTTCTGCATCGATTTAGCTCTTAATCCGGGATATTTCGGCAGCAACGAAGACTTTAATATAAGAGACTTCCCAGTTACTACCAGATTGGGGAAATGCTTGACGTTTTCTATAGCCGGACCTATTGGCACCACCTGTGCAGCTGGTTTCGGGGGGAACGACTGTTGTGAACGTGAGTTCCGTAACATTTAGTTGATATATACGTGTAGGGCAGTAAATATGTGAAACGAAGATATGATATGATTGACGGAGAACACAGTGACCGACTGTAAATCTTAAAGTTTTGCACCAAAAGTGAAAACTGGATCGTGCTACAAATCGGTAGCATGTGTTATTAGGATTACAGTAAGAACTGAGGATAGGTGTAATTCCAACAGATCCAGTTGTTTTGTTAGTATATATTTTATGTTTGTTCTAGTATCTTCTGCATAGGAGTGTAAAAGTACCAAAGCTCCATCGAGCTTCTTGTTGTCATTCTCAAATCTGCATTTTATCGTACACAACAAATAGGCTTCCTTTAAATTTTCATCAAAAGAGACCGAAATAAAGATTGGTACAGTTTTTTGTTACTGTTTTTATATTTCACGATGACACATAATATAGTAACTATAGTTAATGGTATAGTTACTAAACTTTAGTAGTTCATGTAAAGCGCTCAATGAATGGAGTCGGGATTTGTTTTTTAAAGACTAACGATGTGTGACATAAATGTTGATTATACTTTATAATTATATTAAAATATATCAGACAGTGGAAATTACAACAACAAAGAAACCAACCTAACGTTCATTTGTATTTGTAAGAACATCGATATGAAATAACATCAGTGCCCCAAATGTGTAGATTTAAGCAAATAATATGTGCCGAAACACACGCTAACCGCCAATAGAGAGTTGCTAAATATACAACTACAATAAATGAGGCAAACAGTCGTACAAGTTCTTTGTTCCAACGAAAACGAAGAACGCAATTGGAAAATATCGTGACTTGGTTTTTTTGGTAAATATATTTTTGCAGCCTGTGTGACTGGTACGTTTGGTGCAAATTGTGCTCAAACGTGCAACTGTATTGCCGGTGGCCCATGCGATCGATTCTCTGGGGAATGCCGCAATGGATGTGCATTAGGATTTGCTGGACGTAACTGTCAGCAGGTAAACAATGGCGTTTTTATGTACCTATTATAGTAATCTTGTATTGCATAAAGCCGTTATATTAACATTACAATTTAAAATTTATACTTTTCGATCGTAAAATTCATGACCTAAAATGCCTTGATTATTATTCCACATCAAGAAAATGTTCAGTTTGTTAAAATGAAGGGTGCAACTACGCTACAATCACAAGGAAGTAAATGATTTTTG
Source organism: Apostichopus japonicus (assembly GCF_037975245.1). Taxonomy (NCBI): domain Eukaryota; kingdom Metazoa; phylum Echinodermata; class Holothuroidea; order Aspidochirotida; family Stichopodidae; genus Apostichopus; species Apostichopus japonicus. The sequence goes on along the minus strand of NC_092576.1, from coordinate 10,328,163 downwards.
TTTCGTGGGGTAGAATTCTATCATATACCGGATCCTTGATCAGTGACCTCCAAATGACTTGAGACAGATCAACAACAACAACATTTAAAGCTAGAAGGTTACTTCTCTTGTGAAGGAGTTGTGAATCTATGTATGTCGTTTAGTGGTGGTTGTGAAATAATTTTGTTTCTTTATTATTTGTTTTCTTCCAGCTTGACTCATAACAGGTTTCGCCCTCGATGTGCTGAAACAGACTATGACGGTTTTCTCTACTATTACTGTAATTGGTAGTTCCAAGAAGGAATTTTTTTTTTCGATAGGTGTCTTATCCTCTAGACTTATCTACAAGACAACACAACATAAGCTTTGCCAATAAGAATATGTGTTATATATTACAAAAAAGGATATTTATCTTTTTCCTTTCCGGCCTGAAACTTTGTCTGTGACATTGTCTCAATGATAAAGTCATGCTGGTTAACTGCTCAATTTCCATTTCAAATATCATAAACAATTCATCCGTTATTTGACTATTCTGGACTTGCTCCTATTTAATGTATTTGTTGTCAGTTACAATGATTTTCTTAAAATGAAATATCATAGTTAATATATTAAATGTCACTTAAAACATTGAAGGGAAACTCGGTCAAATTTTTAAAACTGATTTGCTAAACCCTAATCAACCGTCTCAATTCTGCAGATCATAACTATCAAACGTCTCCTGTTCAGATCGTAGTAAACAATAATTTCAGAAATATATTTCATTTTGTGATGTTATATTTCTTCCTTTTTTTTATTAAAATAAAACAAAAACAGTTAGCAAACTGCTTATCCACTAAAGCGCCTATGTAAGAGAATGTTTAAAAGTAGGTGGGCTTGACCTTTCGATCCAAGCAGGATCTTCTTCAGAGGCTGAGTAACTTGTTCCCTTTTTGATGTTATATTTCTTCCTTTATGATTTACTCTAAAATCTTAGCTTACTGAATATTAATATGCATTTAATACCTTAAGCATCATATCATCAACAAAAAGTAAAACTATGCACTATTTTTTAAGATAAGATGATTAACAGATACTTCTTAGTGTAACTTGGCAACAAAATACTGCTTAATAGTTTGAAGTTTGAAGATAGACACCGAAAGAAGACGAACGGAGACTACTGTTGGAAAACTAATAGAATATTAAGACTATATTTTCTCTCGATCATCGGTCCATTGCATTTTATTTTTATTTTTTGTTGGCTTCGCTGTATTTTTGTCTTGTTTACTTTTTTTTTGGTGGTGGTGGTGGTCAACATTGAATTAAACTTAGATTATCCCCTCTGATACCAATGAAAAAAAAGAGTTATTCTTATTAGCATTTTTAGTAGGTTTCATATTTTGTCGGTTACATCTTTATCACCCTCAAATCCCGAACATACAAGCTAAAATCAAGTGGTTCTCTCAACATCACTCATGCCAATACATTTTTCAGCCAGCACAATAATTAGCAGTGGCTGTTGTTAATTCCATTTGCTCGTAACTTACAGGAAGATCTCACAAACTCATTTGCGTACTGCAGCTCCGTGGTGCCATACTTGTTGTACTTCATTTAAAACAAGAAACGATTAACTGTATCTCAAAGGTAATGCCTTCAATCACCTTATTTAAAGGTATTGAAGACTCGCCCAAACCGCGTGCGGCCATATGAAAAAGTTAACTTTCTGTTGCTTGCAAGTGACGCTTTGTTCGTGTCGCTACAAAATGCAGACAGTAATGAAACGTGATACCTTAATTGTTATCTTAAGCTGGACATTAGATGTCCATCGTTGTATCGTTTTTATACTGTGCTGTGGGTATTGACCGCAGCTGTATGTACTGACTGTAAACTAGTGTGTAATTACCAACGGTAGCAAGCTGTGTGTGCATTTCTGGGATCGACGGTGGTGTTTATACACTATGTTACACCTCATTCGAAACTAGGTCAAATAACCGGCATTAGACGTTTCTTTTGCGCGAGTCTTCACACCCTTTAAGAAGGCAAAGTCTTTTCATTCACTCATACACCAATATTTTGAATTGTCAGGACTGACGTTTTTTAGGATGCAGCCAGTACGCATATAAGCTGCAGCTCGGGTCCCGTGGTCAATAAACGAGATACTGGCAGATATCGGTATAAAATATATCGCATCCACATTTTAATGATATATTCCATGAGAATTTGCGGTAATTAATCTTCTTCAAACGCCCATAAATTTACGAAAAAAAGAGGGTCCAGTCACATCATAGTCTCCATGACCAGGATTTGACTGGACCCTACCATAGGCGTAGGAGGCAGAGGGCTGGGGAGGGGGGGGGGCCTGCAGCCCCCAACCTAAAATTGTTGTGAATATTCGGGCAATATGCTGAGAATTTTTCGGGCACCTACTGAAAGAAGAATAATTTGCAATGTGTTTTTCAATGGTTAAACTGATATTATTATGATCATAATTATTGTAAAGACTTCCCCAATATTTCTAACCAATATGGAAGGGTAATAACATGGAAAATAATTGCATGTTATTGGCATGCGACGTAATAACCGATGAGCGCCTATATGATATGCACATTAAAATGTTGAACGCGCGCTAAAAAGTGTCGTTATATTTTTCGGGCAAGTGGTTACAGCCCCCCCCCCCCAAATCAAAGGGCTCCTACGCCTATGGACCCTACCGATCGCACACACTTTGCATCAGCTCAAAACCAACTTGTCTGCTCTCTTAATTGCTTCCGTAATCGACGATATATACGGACAAATATTTCCCTTCGTCGGAAATAAACTGTAAACATAAACAGGCTTCGAAGAAAATTGTACTTTATTACAACGTATTTATTTCACTACGTAATATAGGTATCCTACAGCAGCCTTCAATATACTTTACCAACATGAATATCATTCGCTTCTGACCTGCTTGTAGTTTCTTGACACATATATGGTTGATTGCTTAACCAAATTATCTTGCCAATTATCTATACCAGGAAATGAAAACCTTACAATGTTGTTGAACGATGATATCGGAAAGGATTTTACGCTCACCAAAATGTATATTTACAAACCACTTTCGTAATGCCTCCATTCCAGTTCGTTAGAAGGGAGTAAAATTAGAGGGCGTTATGCGTAAATAGAATATTGTTAACACTTAAAAGTCCAGTAAATTAAACAATACATCTAACCATATTGAAGGCTATAAAATAGTCCACATGTAAAAAAGCTTAGTTATTGCGGGCATTCTCCAAACAGTTGAACACGTATTTGACCGAAAAGACTGAGTAGTATCAAAACTGTAACATGATATGTATTACAATCTTTGTTGTTAAAAATGCAGTTTGAGTAAACATGAAACGATATATTCGTTTGTTTCAGATATTATTTATTGAAGATATTAACATGAATTCGTTAGAGGTAAGAGATGGTGAACATAATGATCATTTATTGCTCTTTATGTGTGTTATTATTGGTTAGTATGCTGCATGAATAAATCCTATATGAATCTAGCGGGATGACGCAAACTTCGTCTTTCGTGTTAAAAAATGTTCATCTTTAATGAATATATTAATTGTAACGTCAAAGGTAAGCACTACATCAAAATAAAACGCAATACAAACTTGTCTAACATTTAACCATTAGCCTTTATATTAAACCAAGAGCGTCGTGTCAAAATAAATCGCAAAATAGTAACCACCCCGATATGAAAGTGTTCCGAATTACCAAAATCACCATCAGCAAAAACAATCGTAACATAGACACAACCTTAGAAGCATTCACAATCGAATACAACACGTTAAACATTTCGTAAGATCATATCCGTAGCACGAAAGAAAAGTTTGCTTTATATCTCAACGGATTGACTGTGAAGCCAGTATCAATTACCTGGTGCATTGACAACGCACACTGTGTATATTACTTGAAAGGTAACCATATCATGCATTTGTTATATGGACCGAAATAACGGAATCTAGACTAACCTTAGCTATCAAATGTCAAAATTTACATAGCACTCCAATTGTCTCAGAATGCATAGAATTAACAGAGGGGGGGGGGGGGTCCCTCCCTTAATGGGAATTGGCTTCGACGACTTCAGGGTCAAATCCAGCATTTTTTTTTTCAAATTTTGGATCCGTCCATTACAACAATTTAAATTTGATTCTATAACTATCCTTGATAGTGTGGGGTTGATGTTGACGCTAGCTTCGTTTCAGTTCATGCGATCGTTTCCTCTTCTTTTTTTTTTCATTTCGGTCACCCAACTTAGTTGAGTTGACAAACTTATCATTCATCGAAGGTTAATATTTCTCTCTTTGGCGTTCCATGTAGGTAAGATAATATTTGAGTTCGATTTTCAAAAACTTCTCTTTTACCAATAGATTTCCAATTATTGAAAATACCCGTAAAATAAGCTATAGTGTTTTATCACCCGGCAACAGTTACTCAGATATTATGATCGTTTATGATACCACCTCTTGCTTGATTACCTCTGTGTTGTTTTCCTTGTCGCGATTATCACCTTGGAAAACCACAGACTATTTCAAAATTGGCATTGTTGAGTGTAAGTTGACAAACGTGCTAATTTCGCCTTATTGAAATAAGGGTCACAACTTGAACTCTACGACGGTGTATAGCGTCTACGTTAAAGGCATTGAAAACTCGCCCCAAACCGCGTGAAGCCATCTGAAAAAGGGTAACTTTCTGTTGCTTGCAAATAACGTTTTGTTCGTGTCGCTACAAAATGCAGACAGTAATGAAACGTGATACCTTAATTGTTATCTTTAGCTGGACCTGAGATGTCCATCGCTGTATTGTTTGTATACTGTGCTGTGGGTATTGACCGCAGCTGTATGTACTGACTGTACACTGGTGTCTAATTACCGACGGTAGCAAGCTGTGTGTGTATTTTCTGGGATCGATGGTGGTGTGTAACACTTCTGTTACACCTCATTCGAAACTAGGTCAAATTACCGGCATTAGACGTTTCTTTTTGCGCCAGTCTTCACACCCTTTAATTCAACAGACATTTTAGGTAAGAGTTTGGTTCTTCTCTTCCGACATATAGGCCTAGTCTCAGAGTTGTTTCATGGTTGTGTGCAGACGGTAACCCCAGTAGTTAAGAAGTAGCATTCTCATTATCTTTGCATAAATAGAAATACCTCTTTGAAGTAAAAAAAAGGTTTTCGTTCAATTTTCGTACTTATAAGTGCCCCTTTCTGACTAATCGTATGGTAAAACTTTGGTGAATGGTTTCAATAAATATAAGTTAAGATCTGTCATTTTGTTGACATAAATATTCAAAAGGTAGAATTTGTGATACGAAAATCACAATATAACCATTTTCAGGATATTTTGAGGCAACTTTGTGGTTTAATCAATATCACGTGTGCTACTGCCCCTCGAATTATATGCCCTACCCCCCACCCCCCCCCCACACACACACACTTGTTTTGTGCTTCTTTAATCCGTCAGGAGCAGTGAATTAGCATGTTGCAACTTCGTCGTTGAAAAAATAACGTTCTATTTACCAACTTGTAAAATATACCGCTTGCAAATGCATTACATCAAATAAATATAAGCCTACTATGATTTTTACGCCTTTTGTACTTACTCGAAAATGAAACACCTCGCATAACTGCATCACTGTAACAATTTCACGGTGATTTAATCATTACGATGATTTATAACAGATCGCATTATTCAACATTCTATTGAGAAAACCTTCCTCAAAACCGCAATTGCACTTTTGAAGGTCTCTTTACCTCTACATCATGTGGATATGTGGATATGTTACGGGTGAATTTAGGACTTCTCGTTTCTCTTCTTTCTTGTATAGGTCATCACAAAAACAGGAAATGGTATGCGAACGACATACATACAGCAACTTTGTGTATAATAATATTAGGTATATCAACTAAACTTCATTGTGCGTGAAGGTTGTTAATAGCTGAATGATGGCAATCATATAGTAATAGCAAATCTCAATTAGAAGTTTCAAGAAAAAATCTTCAAGATGAATGAGAACATCGATAGTCATCAATATCCACGGTTTCCTCTCTTGACTTTCTGATATCATACGATATTCTTTATCGTACACTACATTGTAAGGTAATTAATTAACGTAATTAATTACGGTCTTCGTAATAGAGCAATTATACAAACTTGGAATGATCTATCAAAAAAGCTGAAGTCTATACCTTCAAAAACCCACATTCACCAGACATTTGAGAAAGGGATTTATTAACTCGTTCTAGTATTATATTGTCTATTCACGTATCCATCTCAGCGCCATTAGGTTATTATTATTACTGTATATTTAATCCTTACGTATATACTGAATTATTGATGTTTGCACAATTTTTTTTCTTTTTTTTTTTCTTTTCTTCCAGGGAGTCTCCTACTTTGTTAAGTCTTTTGAAGACTTTATAGGAGACTTCCCTTCCCATTGTACACAATTGGCGATAACAAAATAAAAAAAAGCGATTAATGTGAGACGGACATATACACTTTGTACAGTTGATACGTTTTAGCCTTAAATAAGTATGCGGTACCAGGCACACAGTTTTGGTATGGGAAGTTGGCTGAAAGCTAAAGCTGTGTACCATTTCCACCGCTTCGGTTATGTTACAACAAAGCAAACAAGAAACGTACTTGCTTGTGCAATTGCGATGTCATTCATTCGATACGTGAACGAATCAACTACAAACTACTTCTGATGGTGTTCAAAAGTATGCACAATGTAGGACCAAGCTACCTCACCAAATTGTTTCAGCTCCGACTATCATCCACACGCTTACTTCGCTCTAATTCATCGCTGATGTTACTCATCTCTAGAGTAAAAACACAGACTTACGGCTTGAGAACGTTCGCTTCCAGTGCACCGTGCCCGTGGAACTCACTTCCAGAAAAAAAATGTGCAATACTATGAACAGTTTCAAGTATTCTAATTGTTTATATAAATATTAAGGGGCTTGGTATTGTAATTGTATATCTCTTTCAATATCGCATTTAGATATTTGTCTTTAATGTGAGTTTGCTGTATGCTCGTGCCTGTTATTTATTATTGCCTTTTTTGTGTATTCGTTGTTTGCTTATTTGTAAGAGTATCTGGAGTAGAATATATCGCCAGAGGTTATTACTTGTTGGTTTTCTGTACATTCTCCAGAAAGCCGCCGTTAACCCCAGAAAGCCGCCGTTAACCCCAGAAAGCCGCCGTTAATCCCTGTAAACCCCTGTACACCGCAGTTTGTCGTGCTGTTGGTTTTGCCCGGTAACGATTGTAAGTTAATTATCAAGAATGTAATTGTCGCCAATCTTTCTCTATGTCTTGTTTCATGTTGCCAAATGTTATTTGTTATACGGAGAAATACGGAGAAATACAATGCATTATTATGTTGTTATTATCTTATTATTGATTTGTTCAATTCATGTGTTTATTTCACCAATGTTTGTATATTGATGTTTTGATATTTTTACTTTCTAGTTTTCACCGTGGTCTTGTTGAAACCACGCGTGTAAATAAATGGGCTAAAACATACAATCACCTGTTCAGCTTCATTGAGCGTCGTCTCGGTGACATCCCTTTTAAGATATTTTTTTTTTTTCTTCATGATGATTTGATGTATCTCAACAAAACGGCGATTTTCAGATTATCGATATTTTGAAGAGTTAGAATTCATCGTCAAAACGTCAGTTTTCAACTTCCTGTCATATTGACGAGTTTTTGCATCTCATCCAAACGTCAATTGAAAAGTCCATTCTACTCTTCCGTACAGGAAGCTCAACACTTCCAACAGATGGTAAACACATCCCCAGGTGCAAAATTGCTTACGTCTTAGTAAACAACTGGGACGGATAGCGAGGATTCCCGGCTATAGCTAAGAATTGCAACAATACTTCAACTTTTAACAGTCAACATAGCATAACAAATAGCTTCCCATAGTTAAAACACTACGCGGGTTCTGTTGCAATTTTTTTTTATAACACAAAAACTGTTAGCAAACTGCTTATCCACTGTGTGATAGAATGTAATAAAAAGTCACCCGAAACACCCGGTAGTTACCGCAATTCCTCACTGATCATCACTGCCTCAATATATGCGACAGTCTGAACTCCAGACAGTAGCCATGTCATTTCTCATGTATAACGACAGGTCCATTCAGGGGCGCAAATCTCATTGATGGTAATTGGGAGGCTGACCAAGACAATAGAGTTCCTCAAGTTTACTGAAATGTTTAATACCTTATTTGCAAACTGTTAATTAAGAGTCTGACTCCTTTTACTATCAATTAATTGATGCACAACTTTTGAGATGATAAATTGTTCGTCACATATTATACCATTACCGTGTACTATTTATTTTGTTGTTTGGAACCTGCGCATCAAGACAAATGATCGAAAATGTAAACACTGCTGGCGAATCAATATGCAGGGATCTCATTTTAATGTTGTATAGCGCTTCCATTTCCGAGCTTTACGGTTATACAGCGTTACATGTAACGTGTGGGAAGGAAAGCTGGCATCAGCGTACACATAGCATCGAAGACAAACAACATTCCAAATAATTCCGTGACTTGGAACTCTCCTAGAATTTGTATATTTCTGAATGTGGAATAACATTTAAACACGTCAGGCGTGGTCGATCGTAGATTGAATTGTTATTATTGATCGGCTGACTTGCTAACACCTTAAGTTTCCATATCTTTAGCCACAAATAAGTGGGGATTTACGTTGGAGAAACTATACTTAATGTAAACTGATATTAAAAGAGACGTTTCGTGGTCTTGTAGTTTAAGCATTACCAATTTGCATGGTGGGCATGTTTAGAGCTCAAAGAAGGTAAAACAATCATTCACAATGACAACTCACCGTAGTAACATCGTATAAATAATCACATGGGGAACACGTGTACCATCAAAAGTAAATCATAGCATATAAAGTGTTGAAGCATATGAACCTCATATAAGATCAGCATCAATATAAAAAAAAAGCAGCAACATTAAAAGACTTAGTAGTATCAAACCTGTTACATGATCTGTATTACAACCTTTGTTGTTAAAAATGCAGTTAGAGTAAACATGAAACGATATATTCGTTTTGTTTCAGATATTATTTATTGAAGATATTAACATGAATTCGTTAGTGGTAAGAGATGGTGAACATAATGATTATTTAGTACTCTTTTTTGTGTATGTAATTATTGGTTAGTATGCTGCATGAATAAATCCAATATGAATCTATAGCGGGATGACGCAAACTTTGTCCTTCATGTTTAAAAATGTTCATCTTTAAAGTATATATTAATTGTAACGTCAAATGCAATCACTACAACAAAATGAAACGCAATACAAACGTAGCATTTAATACACGAATTGTCTAACATTTAACCATTAGCTTTAATATTAAACTAAGAGCACCGTGTCAAAATAAATAACAAAATATTAATCACCCCGATATGAAAATGTTCCGAATTACCAAAATCACCATCAGCAAAAACAATCGTAATATAAACACAACCTTAGAAGCATTCAAAATGGAATACAAATGTGTTAAATAGATCATATCCGTAGCACGAAGATCAGTTTGTGTTTATATCTCAACGGATTGACTGTGAAGCACTGGCGGATCCAAGGGGGGCAAGGGGGGCCACCCCCCCCAAAGGTGAGCCAAAAAGTGTTCCGAACATCCGCTAAATCATATGATTGGAAATTAAAAAAATCGAGAGGAATAGCAGTGGTAGACTAGTCTAAACCTTTTCGTTTTCTGGTTTAAAATTAAATGCAGAGCTGCCAACTGACCCGCAATTCGCGGGAATTAGACCCGCATTCTAACACCCAAACCCGCTGACCCGCACAGCGTCCGAAAAAACCGCATTGTAATTGTCAAGTATACATAAAAAAATTTGCATCAACTTTTGACTTAGCAACCATCATTTCTTTAGCATTTAGCATAATAGAGTATAAAACCTCCTTTACAGCATCACATGAACCTCAAATTAGCCTTCATTGGGGCGAGCAGCGAACATTTTCATGCCACGGGAAAGAAAGAATTATCACCTACTATTCAATTTATTGATGTTACACACAAAAAAATGCATATTTCTCAGAACATTTTGGGTGACAAAAGCCTTTCTAAGTGTCACCATTTTACATGTAGGCATCACCAGGATTCCAAAAAAAATCAAAAGGGGAGGGGGACGCCCCCTCCCCTTATACCCCTCCCCCAGGACGGCGATTCGTGGCATGGACCAGCATTTGCCTTCTCGAGAGTTGGGAGATGAGCATGAGGATTTACACTTTAACACCATTTTGCAGTTTACAGGCTGGTTGTAAGAAATTTATAACCTATGAGAAATAAAATTTCTTGAGAAAGATGATCCCAACTTTGTTTTATAAATATTTTAGAAAATTACACCTGTGAAACATTTGTTTTAGAAGTAAATTAACATCACCATTGTACACTTTTGTCGCACCAAATTGCATCTGAGGGCATTCAGCAATAGAAAATTTTCCAAAGGGGAGGGGGACACCCCCTCCCCTTAGACCCCTCCCCCATATCACTCTAATGCCACTTTGCCCCTCCCAAACAGAGGCCCTGGATCCGCCAGTGCTGTGAAGCCAGTATCAATCACCTGGTGCATTGACAACGCACACTGTGTATATTACTTGAAAGGTAACCATATTATGCATTTGTTATATGGACTGAAATAACGGAATCTAGACTAACCTTAGCTATAAAATGTCAATATTTACATAGCACTCCAATTGTCTCAGAATGCATAGAATTAACATAGGGGGAAAGGGGTGGGGGGAGGGGATCCCTCCCTTAATGGGAATTGGCTTCGACGACTTTAGGGTCAAATCCAGCAATTTTTTTTTTTACAAATTTTCGATCCTAACATTACAACAATTGCTAATTTTGATTCTATAACTATCCTTGATAGTGTGGGGTTGATGTTGACGCTAGCTTCGTTTCAGTTCATGCGATCATTTCCCCTTCTTTTTTCTTCATCTCGGTCACCCAACTTAGTTGAGTTGACAAACTTATCATTCATCGAAGGTTAATATTTCTCTCTTTGGCGTTCCATGTAGGTAAGATAATATTTGAGTTCGATTTTCAAAAACTTCTCTTTTACCAATAGATTTCCAATTATTTGAAATACCCGTAAGATAAGCTCTATTGTAATCAATCGCACGGCAACAGTTATTCAAATATTATGATCTTGCTTGATTACCTCTGTGTTGTTTTCTGTGTCGCGATTATCACCTTGGAAAAGCACAAACTATTTCAACATTGGCATTGTTATGTGTATGTTGACAAACGTGCTAATTTCTCCTTATAAAAAAAAAGGGTCACAACTTGAACTCTACGACGGTCTATAGCGTCTACGTTACAGGCATTGAAGACTCGCCCCAAACCGCGTGAAGCCATCTGAAAAAGGTTAACTTTCTGTTGCTTGCAAGTAACGTTTTGTTCGTGTCGCTACAAAATGCAGACAGTAATGGAACGTGATACCTTAATTGTTATCTTTAGCTGGACCTGAGATGTCCATCGCTGTATGGTTTGGATACTGTGCTGTGGGTATTGACCGCAGCTGTATGTACTGACTGTACACTGGTGTCTAATTACCGACGGTAGCAATCTGTGTGTGTATTTTCTGGGATCGATGGTGGTGTGTAACACTTCTGTTACACCTCATTCGAAACTAGGACAAATTACCGGCATTAGACGTTTCTTTTTGCGCGAGTCTTCACACCCTTTAATTCAACAGACATTTTAGGTAAGAGTTTGGTTCTTCTCTTCCGACATATAGTCTCAGAGTTGTTTCATGGTTGTGTGCAGACGGTAACCCCAGTAGTTAAGAAGTAGCATTCTCATTATCTTTGCATAAATAGAAATACCTCTTTGAAGTAAAAAAAAAGGTTTTCGTTCAATTTTCGTAATTATAAGTGCCCCTTTCTGACTAATCGTATGGTAAAACTTTGGTCAATGGTTTCAATAAATATAAGTTAAGATCTGTCATTTTGTTGACATAAATATTCAAAAGGTAGAATTTGTGATACGAAAATCACAATATAACCATTTTCAGGATATTTTGAGGCAACTTTGTGGTTTAATCAATATCACGTGTGCTACTGCCCCTCGAATTATATGCCCTACCCCCCCCCCCCCACACACACACTTGTTTTGTGCTTCTTTAATCCGCCAGGAGCAGTGAATTAGCATGTTGCAACTTCGTCGTTGAAAAAATAAGGTTCTATTTACCAACTTGTAAAATATACAGCTTGCAAATGCATTACATCAAATAAATATAAGCCTACTATGATTTTTACGTCTTTTTTACTTCCTCGAAAATGAAACACCTCGCCTGACTGCATCACTGTAACAATTTCACGGTGATTTAATCATTACGATGATTTATAACAGATCGCATTATTCAACATTCTATTGAGAAAACCTTTCTCAAAACCGCAATTGCAGTTTTGAAGGTCTCTTTACCTCCACATCATGTGGATATGTTACTGGTGGGTGGATTTAAGACTCGTTTCTCCTCTTTCTTGTATAGGTCATCACAAAAATAATATTATTACTGTATATTTAATCCTTACGTATATACTGAATTATTGATGTTTGTACAATTTTTTTTTTCTTCCAGGGAGTCTCCTACTTTGTTAAGTCTTTTGAAGACTTTATAGGAGACTTCCCTTCCCATTGTACACAATTGGCGATAAAAAAATAAAAACAAAAGCGATTAATGTGAGACGGACATATACACTTTGTACAGTTGATACGTTTTAGCCTTAAATAAGTATGCGGTACCAGGCACACAGTTTTGGTATGGGAAGTTGGCTGAAAGCTAAAGCTGTGTACCATTTCCACCGCTTCGGTTATGTTACAACAAAGCAAACAAGAAACGTACTTGCTTGTGCAATTGCGATGTCATTCATTCGATACGTGAACGAATCAACTACAAACTACTTCTGATGGTGTTCAAAAGTATGCACAATGTAGGACCAAGCTACCTCACCAAATTGTTTCAGCTCCGACTATCATCCACACGCTTACTTCGCTCTAATTCATCGCTGATGTTACTCATCCCTAGAGTAAAAACACAGACTTATGGCTTGAGAACGTTCGCATCCAATGCACCGTGCCCGTGGAACTCACTTCCAGAAAAAAATGTGCAATACTGTGAACAGTTTCAAATCAGCACTCAAAACGTATCTCGTCACCAAGCATATATGTTATAATTGCTATTATTTTTCTAAGCGCTACGAGAATTATTTCATAGTTTGTTTGGCGCTATACAAAAAGTATGTATTATTATTATTCATTTAGAAACATACATTTGTGACTAAAGTTGATTGCTCAAGTGTCTAATTTGTTCAGACAAAAAACCACATCCTCATAGCACTTTTATCGTGCAGAAATATCATTTATGTCACATTTTGGTATTTTTGGGGGTAAATTCCTCTATCAACAGCAGTATAGATGATGTAATCAAGGCGCTAAAAAGCTGAAAATGTCTTTGTTATTCGTTTTAATATGTCAATCTTTTTCCCTACAGAGAAAAGAATATTTCTACATAAAGGTACATTTTTGATGATATTCTATGTTCAAAAAAAAAAACTCTGACAGCTTACTGAAAACTACGGTATCATTCCAAATATATCAGACTTTAAGAGTAAATCAACAAAACGTGTTAACATCCCAAATAGAGCGTTTAGCGAGCGTTTGACATCAGTTCCTACACGGTGATCAAACTTCGTGCAGTAAGTAGATTTAACCAATTAAAATAGGTTACCTACAAGCATGTAGGGGACAAGGTATGGAGATTGGGTTTTCAAAAGCAGAATTGAATAGTTTTCTCTCCAATATAAGTTTTACATTGTTAACAATCTGTAAAACACCGCTGCATCTATAACAAGAAGAAATAATCACTCCAAATACATTAAATTCAGTATTTAATCATCAGAGATACTTATCATGTTTTTTTGTTTCTTAAATTGACTTTTTTTTTACTATTTTTATATAAGGAAACCAAAGGAATACGGTAATTATATGTGTAATAACTGTGTGCTTAGTGGAAGGTGGGAGTAATAAAAGATTCTAGCTAAAGCGAAAACAGCAACAGGTAAACGACGCTGCTCATGGTTTCTTCAACCATGGAGGTAAAAACAGACAAACCATAAATCTTAACACGAGTCGTTGAACAATTGCAGACGCTTCATTGTGCAGTAGTGGAAGGTCTTTTTCTGTTGGTGCTCCTTCCCATGGATCACTGTATATATATATATATATATATATATATATATATATATATATATATATATATATATATATATATATATATATATATATAATAACGTTTATGCAAGGTCTTCTTTTATAACAACACAAAGATGTTTTCTCTGTGCGTTCTGGGCGTTCCTTGGCTATTGATCGTGATGGCAAAAGCAATACGTTCTCCATGCCTCATAAAGTTTATGTTCCCTGGTTTTTGTTCTTGGTTGTAAAAGCAATATCTTCTCCATGCTTCATAAATTTTAAAGTTTTACAATTCTCACAACTAGACAATATCCATGGTTATCTTTACACTTCTTTATCGAAATCTTAAAGTTTTCTAGAAGTGACAGGGAGCCAAAGTTCTTCAATAGATTGATTTGTTAGTTAGGCGACAGATTCGAACTGTCCCACCCATCAGTAAGTTTTCAGTAAGAAACAAAAACCATACCAGGTAAACTGCTTTTGTGAGAATGAATCCGATGCTCACAAAGTCTCATGGTCGTGAACGGTCGATGTTAATGCGTCCATGAGGGGGGGGGGGGGGAGGTTCCTAATGTCTTACACGTTGAGAAAGTTTTGTCGATGGAGGTTGCTTAGATGCAACATATTGCAATGGATTTTGCAACTTTTGAATCAATGACTGAGAATTTTCCATTGTTATGGTTGAACCGCACAGGGACAAACTTTACTAGTGCAACATTGCATATGAAGTATCTCTCAATTGTTTGTAAAAGTTAGATAGTGGGAAAAAAAGCTTACAGCCAGGACGGTTGCTAGGGTCTTGTGATTCAAGGGGGTGGGGAAGGGGGTGTAAAATCATAATATTTCAATTAGAATCATAATTTTCAACTGGGTGGATTCATAAGGATAGGTGAAGTACCGCAAGTTTGATTTTGTTTTAAGCATAACATGAGTGGGTTGTCAATTCTTTGTATCTTAAGTATGCTGTACCGGGTATTTAGCTATATGCTAACGTGCTAAATCGAACGCCAATTGGCCATATTCAGACACTTTCAAAGTCACTTTGTAGTACTTTAATCTTTATTAGGGGTTGTGAACAGAGTGAGAACTAAGATTTCGGTTAATTGTGAGTCCACATTTCTTCAAATCTTGTAAGAATGTACGCCAAAAATTAGAAAACTTACAAAAAAAGTCTAATTAACTCAGAAATTGACTCAGAAATCAGAATTATCCTTCAAGAGAGCGATCAGCTTAAAATATTTTAAGATATGATGCAAAGATAAAATTTTCCAACAGTCATGTTTTTGACCACCGGTTTTCCAACTATTTAAGATTAGTGCCGATTACCGGGGGGGTGGCTCCCTACCACACACCCCTGTAGCTACTACTGTAGCTTTGTTGCCCTGTTAAAACCATTCCGGTAAAAACAACTTTTTTAAAACACTAAGCGGATTATCATTTCTTTCTTTGTGATAGGTCTTAACAATATGTTTCCTCTGTTTACAGACATCCATATTCTAAAAACAGTTCATATCGTATGACACGTACAGACGTCATCGAACACCTGACGAAAAGTTCACTTGGGCGTTGTTTCTAATGTACTAGCATCATCACCGCGATAACAATGACGAGATTCCAAACCATAAACCAATCAGAACCAAGCATGATACATGATAAACCAATCAGGACCAAGTATAATATACAACCATAAGTCAAAAAGTCCTGCTGATGTAAAGTTGTGTCGTATTCAAGGAAGGAACGTCGAGTCGAAGAAAGCATTTAACAACTGGCTTGTTAACAATCTAAAGTCCGATCAGCTGTAACCATGAAAAGGCTTACTATTATTGTAGCTTGTCTCTTTCTCTCTTCAGCCAAGGCACAGGGTAAGTAATAATTATTCACTTGAAGTATATGTTATTTTCTAAAAAAGTATTCATTTCCGATATTGTTTTCTACATACATTTCTTAAGTTACGTTTTGTTTTACGTTACCTTCTTACGTTACGTTTTTTCGTATTTTTTTTTTTACATAAACACGAGAGGAACAAAGCGTGTACACATTAATAAAGTGAATTAAAGAAAAGTCATTGCGGGCTAGGCTAGATCACTTCTTGAAGAAGAAAAAGACAAGAATAAAGGTGTAGCATTGATAATATTAAATCCATGAAACCCCCCCCCCCCCTCCAACGCCCCATCCACACCCGAATCCTAATATAAAAGAAGGAAACGTGTTACTCTTAAGATAAACTTCATATCAACTTTGAGATAGGCCTACACTTCCATCTGACGTCTGAAAGAAACTACTGACCGTTCAAGTCTCAAATACATAGCTAAGTTATAACATTAAGCAACAGAATGGAACGGTCTGCCTGTGACTTCTCTTGGTAAGGAAGAAAGACAAAAAGGGACACTGGGAAACTGGGAATCCTGCAAAATTATCACGAATAGATTTTTTTTTGTGATTATTCCGAAAATTTCAATCTTCATAGTCATTCTCTCAAAAACCTAAAATGTATTTTAATTGCCTCGAACTTCAATCCGCTACTGAACGTAAACGCAAAGACATCGATTGGACCTTTCGTATTAAGTCTCACATCACCGGCCTCAACAAAGACTTGGTACCCCTTTAACAAATATCAATTCTACAAACATATGTTATCCGTTCTTTGCTCCTTAATCCGCTTCCTGTATAGTCATGGTTTATTTGGTTCTAATTCCATCAATGCTACTTACACTTATCTAGCATCATACTTTCATTGTGTTACATTTTGTACTTTTCATTCGACTGCCAAGCATTGCTGACGAAGGTCACAGGGGGACCAAAAATTATAATATATTTTCTAAAACATTACTCCTTATTTGTCAATTATGAGGTCATGTCTTATTTCTCTGGTTTTCTCTAAAAATATTTTCTTTTGGAGTGAACGTTGATTTTCGTTATAATATATATCTATATATATATAGATATATATATATATATATATATATATATATATTTATTTATATATATTTATATATACATATATATATATACATATTGATAAGACTCTTAAATGAGATAAAAATTCTATCAGCTAGTAAAAACTAAAGATAATAATAATCCATTGCGTCGTTTTATCTTCAAACAAGCTGCAAGAACGTCTAAGAATGAGGTATCCTAGAAAGATTGTTATTACATCTGAAGCATTAATCTATTATTCCTCTACATGGTTGTATTAACGAAATACGTAAATAATAATAATAATAATGATAATGATACATTATTTCACTTTCTTTATGGTAAAAGTTTATTTATTGATGATAAGATTTAACAATCGTTATCTTTATATTCAGACACGATAGCTCCTGTTGTTGGAATGGAAACTGTAACGGAGGGGAACGATTACTATATGGTGCTTGAATGTATGGTTTCAACAACCGTCTCAACGGATACTATTTTCGGTAGGTGATCATATTTGTAGACGTTGGTTATCGGTATTCTAAGCGTTAACATATTACAAAAGTAATTAATTTATCTCGTATTTGTAGACATCGGTTATCGGTATTCTAAGCATCAAACTATTACACAACTAATTGATTTATAGTGCATTTGTACTTTTCTATGCACATTTCTTTTTGTAAATCTATTTTTAGTTGGGAATGGATCGTAAAGGTATAGACGAATCAATAGACCGAATAAAAAGATTTGTGTTTAAAAAAAGTGGGCTTAATGATATTATTTAATAAACACGGGAACATTAATCGCAAGTATGTATGCATAACATGCACTACCATGACAGTATTAAAATAGAAATATAACCCTGTGAGTATTGATTGTAACGAGTTTAAATCTATTATTGCATCTAATGTACATATTCAGAGAAAAATGTAAAAAAGGGGCTTCGATGGTATCATTTTTATCATTACAACGATTTATTTACCAAAGTAAAACTGACGTTAACAAAAGAAGATACTAAACGGACTTTGGTTTTCTACACATAATTTTTCTATTGTTAAGTATGGATCAATTCAAGATTTTACCTCATTTTGCCTCATTTCTTGTTCATGTAGTAGCTTATAGTAGCAGTCCTATACGTGTTGCATTATCCAGCCAGGACAAGTAGCTTACATTTATCACTTTGGAAGACATCCTTATCTTGAAAAATTACATAACATGCGTACATATCAACTGTCATCTTTTTTATGTTGAGATGAATATTTCCTTTTCTGCTCGGTATATAGCTCTTTCCCTTGAGAAATCATCGACGTCAGAAGACGGTTATGACTTTCCAACGATGTCAGATCATACGTGCATAGTTCCCGCTACTTCTGCGACCGGTACCGTTAGTATTTCTCTGCTGGATGACTTGTCGATTGAAGAACCCGAAAGTGTGGTTATATTTTCTGGAACGGCTTCTACCACGTTTACTATAGTTGACAATGGTGAGTACATCCTGCTTAAACGGTAGTTTTGTTTCAAATATACGAGAAGTGGTTATTAACGAATCAACGATTAGGATGGATCCAATTGAACACTAAGATGGATTATATATATATATATATATATATATATATATATATATATATATATTTTTTTTTTTTTTTTTTTTTTTTTGAAGTATGAGTGATTGAGAATTATCCAAAAACTAAAATGTTACGGTTTGGTTATTGTTAATGATACAACAATACGGATAAACATCAATACGGATTAACATTAACATGAAAGCCTTCGCAGAGGAGAGGGCTTCATAGTCGCTTTAACCTTGAAAGAGCTTTCATACTTAGGACTAGCTGAAAACCCCTCTTGATATTTGAAATGTAGTGCAACGATGGTGATGATGATGATGATGATGATGATGATGATGATGATGATGATGATGATGATGATGATGATGATGATGATGATGATGATGATGATGATGATGATGATGATGATGATGACGATGACGATGACGATGACGATGACGATGACGATGACGATGACGATGACGATGACGATGACGATGACGATGACGATGACGATGACGATGATGATGATGATGATGATGATGATGACGATGACGATGACGATGACGATGACGATGACGATGACGATGACGATGACGATGACGATGACGATGACGATGACGATGACGATGACGATGACGATGACGATGACGGTGACGGTGACGGTGACGCTGACGCTGACGCTGACGCTGACGCTGACGCTGACGCTGACGCTGACGATGACGATGACGATGACGATGACGATGACGATGACGATGACGATAACGATGACGATGACGATGACGATGATGGAAGGACCAATTTACAATTTTGATTGGAAGAAATGGTTTACTTTTTCTAGGTTTTGCGAAGTTTATTTTTCTTGTCGATCTCATTTCCTTTAGATGCCGGTGGCACACAGTTAGTCGCAAAGCCCAGAAGGTCTCTTTACACTGTTGGCGAGAGCGACGAGACCGTGGACATATGGCTTGATTTTTTCGATTCAAACGGAGTTGCTATGCCGCTTGAAGATAACTTTGGGATATTAGGTAAATTCAAAGTTGGTCGGTTTTCCCTCAAGTTACCCTATTATATAGTAGACTCAATGTAATCAGTCTTACATGACACTCGTACTTCCATGTAAAAACGGGCTTTGCGACAGTGTCTTTCCATGGTCGATCACATCTCAAGGTTCCCCAATCAGTAAGTGGCTTCCTGAGCCAAAGTGACACAATAAGAATACCAGCCATAACATATAGTCAGGTTACTAGCCCGGTTTCATTTACACGTTTGAGGACGGACGGTTTGATGGTCCCGATCATTAAAGAGTCTGAAAAAGAGGAAATAAGTATATAAGAAATTTCCTTTTTTTCAGGCGGCCATCTTGGATTCTGGTCGCCATCTTGGAAGTGGGTAACCCAAGCAACGTTGGCATGACCATCATCTGTTCCAGTGAGCCCGGAAACACCTACATTGACCCCTCATTTGTCCATCTCCGATTTTTACTGCCAGATATATGACATTTACTTTTTTTCTGGCGGCCATCTTGGATGTTGGCCGCCATCTTGGAAGTGGGTTGCTCAAGCAACATCCTATTACCATCATCTGTTTCAGTGACCCCGGAAACACCTGAATTGACCCCGTATTTGTTGATCTCTGATTTTACAGGCAGATATATGACATTTCCTTTTTTTCTGGCGGCCATCTTGGATTTTGGCCGCCATCTTGGGAAATCGGAGCCGATCAATTGGGTTCCACGGATAAAATCTATAGATGGGTCGAAAAGAAACTCCATGCCAAATTTGGTACTTTTTTCCGGCCGGTAACGTTTTTCCTGAAAATTGTTGCTAAGCCACCTGACTAATTTGTATAACATGTGTTTCTCCTTCGTTCCCGACACAGCTTATAACATTCCTACGTTGCTTTCTGACACCGCTGAGGTTCGCAGTGATTATATGATTGCAACACTCTTGGTGGAATCTAGTACCGGTGGCGTAGGTACTGTATCAGCATTAATACAGCCCGGTGTTATAGACGACACGACAGCTGAGAACCTCGAATTATTCAGCTTACGCATTTGGGATGCTGGACTCACTGATACAATAACTATTTCATCAACTGTAGAAGTACTTATAGCTGATGACGGTAAGTAATTTGAGTTGGATGCAAAACGATACCAATGGTTTTCTCCTTTTCCTTACTTTCTCATAAGAAAAGGTATGATACATAAAATGCTATACATACCAATTGTCCATCATC
Source organism: Apostichopus japonicus (assembly GCF_037975245.1). NCBI lineage: Eukaryota > Metazoa > Echinodermata > Holothuroidea > Aspidochirotida > Stichopodidae > Apostichopus > Apostichopus japonicus. The sequence continues at coordinate 10,307,215 of NC_092576.1, read as the reverse complement.
AATACGCTATATAACAAGTAGAGTTTACTTCAAGAGCTTTCTTTTCGTGACATTGAAAGTTACTCATTGGTCAAGTTGCACCCCTACGTAATTCAGCAGCACCCCCTACATAATTCGGCTGCACCCCATACATAATTCGGCTGCACCCCTACGTAAATCGGTTGCGGTACAACAAAGTTGGAACACTCTCCCTTGCCGTCTAGCAGTTTGTAAAACATTCAGTTCAGTCGCTGAGGCGTAGATAGCTATTTTTGAATAAAATATTAATGGTAGAATTTTGAATAATCATCAGCGCGTAAGTAGGCTACATATGTAGACACGTGACCGGATATTTGTGGGATACTCCAACTAGTCTATATCTAACTTTGAAACCAAACTAGTTTGGAGGAAGTAGCCATGAAGTATATACGTGAAAAAAACTATTACCAGCACTTAGTTAAAACCTTCTTTTTTTTTGGGGGGGGGGTGTTTAGGCGAGACGAAAATATATAAAACATTGCATTCGTTATATGACTCAGATATTGCTTAATTTGTAAATACTGATAGTAAACACTCACTTGGCAAGCTCAACATATTTTTTTACCAAAACTTCACTACGCTAGGTTTGCAAATTTCATCAAATAAAATCATAACGATGACGAATCAACATATATCTAGCAAACGTCCACTTAATTCTGCCTCATCAATCGTATCTGTAGATCTTTCTTCATCGGAATGTTAATTCCATGCTGGGTTTTTTTTTAGTTTTGTTTTTGTATATAATGTCCGCGGTTGAAATTCGTTTGATTTGCAAATTTATTTCCGAGTTACTATCTATCAGTGATAAGATATATTAAAAAAGCGAGAAACAAGCATGGAACATCTGCAGTGTAAACATAAGTAACAATAAGGTGATAACGTTTGCGCCGTTTATATGTCGTTATATAATAATATAAAAAAAATGTCATATTTACAGCTGGTATCATACTGTGGGTAATGCAACCTGGAATTAAAAAAAAAAGTCATCAAAACCATATGCGGTGTTATAGTATTGTCTGCTTTGTATTAATTCATAGACAAACCGGAATTTTTACTTGTGAACGATATGACCACAATACCACGGCGGTCAAAGCAAGACGTACTTATATGGGCTTTCACCAATCAACTGGGCGTCTCAACCCCGACTACCTACACATGGCTTCCACATAACTTAAAAGATCGTCAAGTTTCCTCAGGTACTTTCAATGGCAACACTGTGTTCCAAGTTCGAATCCCTCGACCAGTCCGAAACTCAAAGTCTCGACTTAACGAATATAAATTTTCAACAGTGCAAACGATTAACGGGCTCGATGTTTATCCACAAACAGCCTACACCTATATATCCCCGACAAGTCATGTGAAGAAGTCTGGTACGTAGATACATCGATGGTTACATTTGTTATAATATTCTATATCTCGGTTATTTCTAATTCTCCCTTAACGTTCTCTTCATTATTCTCCGTCGTTCGCATAAATGATATTAGATATCAGGTGGGAGAAAAAGTCGTGATTTGCTGCAAAGACCTTATCACATCAGTCAGGTCCTAATGGAACTGCACAACGACTTTTATTACATTTTATCTTCAAAAAGGGCTGAAAGAATAAGTGACCACATCAATTACCATAAATTACAAAAACGAGAAGGTAAATTATGATACGCTCATACGATCGTTTCCAGAATCTTCAATTGCATCTTGATGTTTGACCCAGATTAACGATGCGTGTTTGTCGTCTATTTTTAATAATAATAATAAATTAAATGGGCTGCACTAATCCTTCAAAGGACGGCTTAAACCACACAATTAATTCAATATGTAGTTCACCGCTAGACAACACTTTTAGCAGTCCAGGTTCTACTCCGATAACACTTTTGAGAAGCATTGAAAAATGACCCTTTAAGCATCTACGGCTTATCAACGAAAATGGCTGGACTACATATTCTAACCCCGAGACTATTAGATCAATTCTTCGGACATTACACAAAAGTCAATGGGAACATATCCGACTTCTGTGGCCTCAAGTAACATGTTTAGAGTGCACTACAAATTTAACAAGGACATATGTTGCTTAATGAAATCCAACGGTACTCTGTTTTTCACGTTCATGTTCAAAGAAATTGTCTGGCAGTGTTATTAAAATTTATAAAGTTCTGTAATTTCATTAATATTTAGTTATGTACTGAGGGGCCGACGTCATCATCAATATCGACTTCATAGAGCAATGCCTTAGCATATACTCTAAAGATGAATTATTTCCCTATAAAGAAAATTCTTTTATTTTCTTGGACTGTAAAATTATTCAAGACTATGCAATTCTACCCGAGTTCATACTTTCATGTTTCCACACGTCTGATTTGTTACTGATAATAAATAGCACCGACCGAGGTTCTTGGACTGTAAAATATCAAGACTATACAATTCTAACTGAGTTCATACTTTCATGTTTCCACACGTTTTGATTTGTTACTGATAACAAAATAGCACCGATCGAGACAGGTTCTTGTCCAACCATGACCGTCTTTCCGGATGCAGCACCTTGTACTACACTCGATGCTACCTACACCATTTCAATACCGTCAGGCCGCTTCAACCTACAGCTTCGATGGGACTTTATTGCGGAAGGAAGTTTTGAAAGGATACAGATGAAGCAGTACAATGGGAGGAACCAAATTGAGCTATCGAGTTGTGATGTAGCAGGATTGTACATCATTTATCGTAAGAATAGACAGAAGATTGGCTGGGAAGAATATGTTCGCGTCATACTCTCAGGTAATCCAAATTTGATAAATTGGTAGAGTATAGGACTACTTAGACCGCCCCCAGAATACAGACCACTGGGTAGAGGTTGTAAGACACCCACCCAACTGTGCGGCAGCATCACTCCTACTTATCTCTCGATTTCTAAGCACAGTCAGTGCTGATATTTTTCTACCGTTCCATTTTCCAATGATACATCAGTTGATCGAGAAGTAGTGGTAGAACACAGATAGCGTGACTTACCTCGACAGAGTCCTTTTTTCGTAAATGATTGAGGAAATTGTCATATAAAATTATGTATTGGTAAGTGTATATACTAATTCAGTTTGAGAAAGAAAAGTCTTAGATAAACTGCATGATGTTTATATAATTAAATTGCAGCATTGCATAATTATATATAGGTGAATACATTCAAATTTTTTCTGTAAAATATATCATTGAAAAAACAATATCCAGGCTGTACATTTCATATGTAACTGAATCAATATTCATTGATTGACTGTATCGAATAGTATATACATCATGTAGATGACAAGTTGCTATATAATTGATTCTTCAAACGATTAAACGTTTATATAAATCGAAATTTATAAATTACATGTTACATTTATTGAGATAGTATATATATATAGATATAATTCCAACGCACTAATGCAATCAATATATCTTTCATACAGCTTGTCCTAGAGAACAGACCCTTCCAAATGATGGGTGTGGTGGAGGGTCTGTTGGCTGTTATAACGGAGGACTCGTCGACCCAGAACTCGGGCTTTGCAGTTGTCCACCTGGCTTTGCTGGGAATTCTTGTGAGATAGGTATAAACACTATAATATTTGCTTTTTATAAAGCACTTTATACCAGCGATAGGTCTCAAAGCGCTTTACAGACGTTATATTACCCCATGGATAATGATAACCTGTCCCAGAAACAATCCCTCTAGTCGGCAGCACTTATATACTGCGCCAAATGACAAGTTACGTCACATGTACCCATTTAACCCCTGGGGTGGAGAGAGGCAAGTGAGATAAAGCATCTTGCCCAAGGACACAACGTAATGAACTAGGCAGGAATCGAACCAGCAATCCTTGGATCACGAGTCCGACGCCTTAGCCAATTGGCCACCACGCTCTCACTATATGTGTTTTGACAGTGCCTCTAATAGACGATAATCATTCTGTCACCATCATGACTGTCTTTGATCAGAACATTATTGATTCATTATCACGCGCAGAAAAGGGGCGTCTCCACAGTCAGTCGGAGAAGTTATAACGCTTCAACGACCCTATAGACAATACAATAATTGTTTGATACCTGGTCTTTACATAAAGCAATAATGTTTACCTCTTCTATGAACTCCTGCGCGCGCCACGCACTAATTAGCTATGAATTTCTTCGGTATTTGCCTTTCAACCTATTTCAACTAAACAAATAACTTGGCTCAGGTAAGAAAAAAAAAGAGTAAACTCATTATGTTTTTATATGTTGTGTTGACAACTTGTAGACAGGGTTCTTATCAGCCAACAGACACTCAAAATTGTTAAACGAAAGCGTTCATTGTTTTGTTTTTTGTTTTTTGCGGTCCGTGGATCATATAATGCTGGAATCAGTTTATAGGTAATCTGCTTATTACATTGAAATGAAAGTTCCATATCTATCGCCCAATCCATATTGTTATTTCATTTTCTTTCTTTCTTGTTATGGCTTTGATTAATAAGCTCTAACTCCTGGCGTTTTTGGAGGGAATGGTGAGTTTAATATTAGAGACTTTCCAGGCAGTCACATCCAGGGGAAATGCGTGATGTTCTCAATGCACGGACCTATTGGCACAACATGTGCGGCTGGCTTCGGTGGTAACGACTGTTGTCAAGGTAAGTGTTTTGACGACCATCAGTTTTGGGTTAGGAAAAATTATTGCAATGCAAAAAGAAAAACTGTTATCATAAAAGAATCTCTGAAAATAGTTCCGAAATGTAAATAAATGTGAAGTAAATAAGTATTCAAATACTTCACTTAAAGTTGTTATCTCCTTGGTTCATTGTCAGCATGCAAGAAGGGTACATTTGGTGCTAACTGTGTCCAAAAGTGCCACTGTCACGGTGTTGACCGTTGTGATCAATTTTCCGGAGCATGTCCAGGTGATTGCGCATCCGGTTTCTCTGGACCAAACTGTCAACAACATAGGTAAGTCATACTTATTTATACGTGCTCAGCCGATTCACACAGAGATTACATTAACTACTGTAAATCTAAAGTTTTGTACCACAGTAAATACTGGATCCTGCTGACAAATCTGATAAATCGGTAGCATATGCTATTAAGTTTACAGTGAAAACTGAGGATATGTGTAATTCCAACAAATCCCAAAGAGCTGGATTTGTTGGAATTACACATATCCTCAGTTATTACTGTAATCCTAAAAGCACATGCTACCGAATCATAGCACGATCCAGTTTTTACTTTGGTACAAAACTTTAAGATTTACAAGTAGTAACTGTGTTCTCTATGTGTATCGGGTGACGTGCTGCAACTGGTACAGATAAAAAGAGAATAACAATTCAAATGTCATCTTTCAGACAAAAACAAATTTGACTTGAACCTTCGAATAATAATTATAGCGATTAGCGAAAAGAGACAAGTTCTTCAGCTGTATATGAATAAATAGAATAATATTGGCTAATTAGGAAGTCAAAATGCTGTGGAATGACGTAACTCGTGTTTCAATTTGAATTAATAGAGGAATGTTTTTCTAGTAAACTACTTTATACTTGTGCAAAAATTCGTAATAAATTAAAGCCATTTTTATTCAGTAAGGTTTACATGGATCATAACACTTGAGATAAAAATTTAAGGAAAATTTATATGGATGCTTCCAGAATAATTTACAGCTATTGAAAATGAAATTTATGTTCAGAAAATATACCAAAAAATGACAGATATACCGCTAAGCACCGCTTGCTATATATGCAATAAATTATGTAGCAGTCAATTGCAAACCTATTTTGAGTTAACCTTGATGTAAAAATCTCGGAAACACGCTGAAAGGAAAGAAATAACAAATCTAAAATTTCTTGTTAGAACATGATTCAGACTGTTACTCAGTGGCGTAGGAAGGTACTTTTGAGTGGGGGGGGCTGAAGACCGATGGCCGGCCTGGGGGAGGGGTCTAAGGGGAGGGGGTGTCCCCCTCCCCTTTGGAATTTTTTGCATTTCCAGGTAGCCTCAGATGCAATTTGGTGCAATATAGCACACTTCAACACCCACTCCATTTTGTAAACTTAATTTTGTATTTTCACCAGGCCTTAGATGCAATTTGGTGCTCCAAATGAGATTTTTTTTCTCATTTGGAAATGAAAAAGGGGTTTTCTGACTTGCGAAGCGGGGGGGGCGGAATGATACTTCCGCCCCTCCACATTTTTCACTGGGGGGCTGGCGCCCCCCCCCCCAGCCCCCCCGGTTCCTACGCCCTTGCTGTTACTGCTTATGTTATGATTTCAATAATCGCATGATAGTGATTGGTAATCAATATTACTTGAATCAATGTAATCATGTTTTTTGTTTTCCTTTTCTTTTTTCGTTTCTTCTTTCTGTTCTCTTTTGTTAGCGATGCTAAGTAGACAAACCGGAAACATATTCCGTGATCTATGGCTCTTCAGATATTGCATCGTAAAATTTTCATTCCTTTGTAATTCAATTTAAATATTTTGGTTCGGTGCTGGGTTGAAAGCTTATACAGTGAAATATATTTTGTTATTGCATCGTAAAATTTTCATTCCTTTGTAATTCAATTTAAATACTTTGGTTCGGTGCTGGGTTGAAAGCTTATACAATGAAATATATTTTGTTATTGCATCGTAAAATTTCATTCCTTTGTAATTCAATTTAAATATTTGGTTCGGTGCAGGGTTGAAAGCTTATACAATGAAGTATATTGTTTTATTGGAATCTTACATATTAACCTATTCACGGTGTTTTTAAATTTTTCTAACAGTTTTGATCTTGCTCTCATTAAATATTTTGCACGATGGCTACGCCCGATAGGGTTTCACAACAAGCAAACACAATAACTAAAAGAGAGTATGGAATTTAGGCTCTTTACCAATATAATTGTAAAACATATAGCTAGGAAAGTAACCTATATGTTAAATTAGAAATTACACCAAAATTCAACTTACTTATGATAAATATACTTTAGGACACTTCCTATCGCTCCGGTAATCAGGACAGCTCTAAGTTAACTTCAACTTATATTTTAGTCAACTTCTACCTGAGCAACGTGGATTAACCCATGTGAGCAGAGTTGCGGCAGTGTACCTAGACACCCGATACTCATAGCTAGTACAGTAACCACTGTTCATGTTCCACAACCGTGCATCAGTAACTACTGCGCTGTGTTCGCAACACGGTAACATGTGTTACAGGTGGCACAGTAATTACTGCAAATTTTCACCTGGCGGACTCGTAGTGCAAAGTGTAACAGCTTTGCAGTAATTACTTGGCTGTTACTGTACTAGCTATGAGTGTCGGGTGCATAGTAATGTAAGCAGATGGAATGGCTTAGTGAGTTACTGGAGATGCATGAACGGGTTAGTATAAATATAAATTCACATCTGTAATGCAAGGGTGTTCCATATTTCCTCCATACTTATTAAAACTAAATCAGTACAGACCAAACACGAATGACACAATGAGAGCACACATTTAGAATCACGTGCAGCCCCAGCCAATACTCATAGTTATAACAGTAACTATACTGTTTATGTTCCACAACAGTGCATCGGGTACTACTGCGCTGTGTTCGTAACACGGTTACATGTGTTACAGGTGGCACAGTAATTACTGCAAGTTTTTCTTCCTGCAAATTTAAAAATTTAATTTTAAAAATTTAAAATTAAAAAAATATATATATATTTTTTTTAAGTTACTGCAAATTTTCACGGACTCGTAGTTCAACGTGTAACAGCTTTCCGGTAATTACTGTATCAACTGTAACACATGTTACAGTGTTGCGAACACAGCGCAGTAGTTACTGATGCACGGTTGTGGAACAAGTAGTGACTGTACTATAGCTATGCGTATATCGGGTTGCGGTAGACACGCCTGAGTCTGCCCTTTTTCAGCTAAAGTACTATTTTTGCTCTTAAGAAAGCATAAAGATGATTTGAAGGAGATAATGTTTTGCTGTACGTGTATGTTTTCTGGTTGCTTTCAATGTTAATAAATTCGTCATAAAAATGGACTGCACTGTAAATTCTCATTGTAGTGTAAGCAGGGTCTCAACATCGCATAAAGTCAACGGCTAAAAATGTATTAATAAAGTAATCAAACTACAATAAATACATTTGTTTTAACGTAAGAGAATTTAATTTTAAGGCGGTGGTTAGTTTACTAATTAAACTTTGAATGATTTTAACAAATGGCTACTCGCATGAAACTTGTATTCAAAATATTCTTCATCTTTTAGCAAATTTTGTACTTCTGGAAACCCCATCCGAATGTACAGACCGGATTGAGCACAAAATTGACGTTGCGAGCCAACAGTGAAGTAAAGTATCTTTGTATACTTGATCTGTTTTGTTCAATATCCTATCACAATTCGTGCCTTAAGAAAGCTTTAGCAAATTTTCGTAGTAGGTCTAATTACTCTCAATCATTTAGTGAATTCATTGTTCAAGTTATTTTATAATTTAAGTATAATTTATTTTAAAATATTCTGATTGTTTGATGTCTTTTCTCGGGAGTACAGAAAAGTACCTCGCCGGCCGCTGGTTGCCAGCGAGTGATATAGACCAATAAAGGCTAGCGTCACAAGTTGCAATTCACAGGTGCTTCCAGCTTTCTAGCAATAGTACGTTACAATTTTCGTTTAGGCAAATGCAAATTGGATACAGACGAAGAGTTGTAGGAGTCAATTCCATTTGCATTCCTCTAAACTGAAATTGTTCCTAAGTTTACTGATCTACAGAGTTAATAAAACATTACGGCATTGTTTTGCTTATCTCGTCGCCCCCAAAATGGAAAATATGAGATATTCTAGTCGATAGGTAAATGGAATAAGGATGCATGAGCAAGGCTGACCTGAAGTCCATACCTGGGAGACGAGTGCAAAGATATCGTCCTATCTCTGAGTGTTTGGTTACAAGTACGTTTGTTTGTTCCATATGCAGGTTTGTTTCCTAACTTAATACTTTGTGAGAAAGGGTCCCCAAGATTAAAATTTGTATTTCCCATTTCTGTAGAACAAAAAACTCAAAGTTCAGAGGTCGAAGGTCAATGGACATTTGCTATTATTCCCAGTGGAAGTATTGAATGAGGATCTAAGCGACGCCCAAACTTAACAGAGGGCGCTGTCATACCTGTCCTAGCTAGTTCTGATAACATTGACAAGAAGTGGATTAATCAGGTCACATATCCGGATTAAGGTGGCATACTCCTATTAGAGTCTATATCAATCCGCTCGATTGTTCTCCTTCAGGAAAAGTGCCAAAAAGCAGCAGGAGAACATCTTTTGTGACCTGTTATCAATCATAATCTAGTTTTTTGTGGCTTTCATGTTGAAGAGCATGAATGGAAGTACATGTGGTGAAAAAATTGGGTCAATTGAGGCAATTTTAGACCCCTTTAGGCTTCCCAGGAGCAGCGTAGGAAATTTGTTTACCACTGAGTGAAGAGGTTTGTTTACAAGTGACGAAAACTTCCGGCTCGGATAGCAAAAAATTTTCACGGTCATGGTACGGAAAATTGATGGTGCCATGAAAGGCCAACTTGTCAGCTATCCGGTGATGGGTAGCGTTAAGCTAGTGAAAACTTCTATCTAGACTTAGAGACCACATTACTTTTGTGATTTAGTGTGTAAGTCAATGGGGCTTTTAATGGGCGTATGCTACCTTAAGCAAAAATGCCAAATTTTTCATTTTAAGTGCTAGAAGTCCCAATTTTGGATCAAAGTAGTTGCTATGGTGTGTAAAAATGGTTTTCAAGCAAACGTCAGAAAATTTCACGCTTGGGTGATTTTTACGCATAAATTAGTATTACAGCCTTAAAGTACCACAAAGAGCATGTGCGTGTCCATACATTAGACTAGAACAGCCTTCTGAGCATTTCTATCCAGTTTTCCTCCCCAATAAACTATTGGGTCATTAAGCCTTGACCTACCAAAGCTTCCGTAGTATGATTCCTGCCTTGAATCTGCTAAGTAGGTGCCAAATGCACGAAATTCAAAATCCTTCAGAATCAGACCAAAAAGCCTGCAGTGTGTGTGACGTGAACGACTAAGTTCAGTGAAATTTGACATCTGTGGGCACCTAAATTACATGGTAATCATACTTTAGGTTATTTTTGCTAAAGCTGGAAGTACCTGGTGTTTAACTAAGGACAAAAACTCAGTTTCAATGCATGAAATACCCCTAATGTTGTTAGCTTAGGCCTAGGCCTCAGGTTCATAATGGCGCTACGTTAGTATCCTAGACCAAGTCTACACCAGCTGTAGCACAATGTTGTATGAGGTCTGTATCCTAAGTGGAGTGGCTGCTGAGGGCCAATACCTTGCACAGAGAATGTTTTGAGTCTTATTTAGCAAATATTCCACAAAGGTATGCATATTCTGCTTCTGCCAATGTGCATCAAGGGGTTTTTGAGCCTATTCACTCCTCATTAGTTTTCTGTTGTTTTGTCAATTTCAGAGAAAGTTGATGTGCTAAGTCCTCAGCATGCACAGCGATATACTTTGAATGGGTGCGGTATCAATGGACTCAACTGGTTAGATGAGGTAACAACAAATCCCAAACAACTCTGACAGCAGAAAGAGATATCCTGATGCTTCCATGGGAGATCTACTGTAGTAACTATAGGAACCAGTGCTTGCCACCAATGGAGAATAAGGTAATTTGACGTTGTTGTTCTCTGCCGAGCAACAAATTTGAATGTTTTATCATGAAATGTGCCCCCCTATCCACCTCTCTTCTCTTATAACTGTCTTTAATACATTGTAACAACCTATGCACAAACCTTTAAATGGACTGGATATGCTATTGAGGTGAACAGTGTATCTAGATAGCATTCCAGTAAGCTTTCCTTTTGACTGCTGTAATACTGTTACAGTGAGGCTGTTGTTTACAAATCCCGATGATCCAGTTTTGGCAAAGAACACCTTCAATTCTCTTCTTTTATTCTTAGTAACTTAACAGTTGCACTGGAGTGACATGCAATATCAGTTTAACATGTTCCAAACAGTTCAGGAATACATTGGGGTATGTCCTGTGGGTCAGTTTGTGAGGAATCTGCTGAGCTAAACAAAAGTAGTTTTCATCACTTTTCAGAGCCAGAGACGAAAAAGCCCTCACCGCTAACCCTTCTATGGATGATGTTTCTGCAGGTAGGGCAAGCCAGACCAAGTGGATTGTGATCAGGGATACCAATAATACCTGCAAGAATCATAGATGCACCCAAATTGGTCAAGCTTATCAAAATTGGTGACTGGAAGTGTTGTTGCAGACATAGACCTGGTTACTGCTTACACAGTATTGCTCATATGTGTATTTACACACTGCACCGTGCATACTGAAATCTCTGAAAATACATCTTTATGGACCTAAAATGATAATTGCATATAATTCTGTTGTGGTTTATATTGTGACGACTATGAAAAGTATCATTTTGGAAAAAAAAAAAAAATTCAACTCTCACTTAAGGTGGCATACTCCTATTAGAGTCTATATCAATCCGCTCGATTGTTCTCCTTCAGGAAAAGTGCCAAAAAGCAGCAGGAGAACATCTTTTGTGACCTGTTATCAATCATAATCTAGTTTTTTGTGGCTTTCATGTTGAAGAGCATGAATGGAAGTACATGTGGTGAAAAAATTGGGTCAATTGAGGCAATTTTAGACCCCTTTAGGCTTCCCAGGAGCAGCGTAGGAAATTTGTTTACCACTGAGTGAAGAGGTTTGTTTACAAGTGACGAAAACTTCCGGCTCGGATAGCAAAAAATTTTCACGGTCATGGTACGGAAAATTGATGGTGCCATGAAAGGCCAACTTGTCAGCTATCCGGTGATGGGTAGCGTTAAGCTAGTGAAAACTTCTATCTAGACTTAGAGACCACATTACTTTTGTGATTTAGTGTGTAAGTCAATGGGGCTTTTAATGGGCGTATGCTACCTTAAATGCATGCCAAGTTCTTCAATACCGCCCTCATTTACTTTCTGGGAAACATTTTGTACCTTGGTTTTTTATTCTTCCTGTGATTGATTATTCTTCTTAAGACTGTGTAGCTCTGACCACTTCCCCTCAAGTCTTTGTGTCTTAGTTGAAAAAGATCCTTCTTTTTTTTTGTTCTTAAGGGTTCATTGTGATGTTAGAACACAGTTGATATCAATAAACCGAAAGATAGTCAAGAAAGGATTTTATACACTATAATTTAGTACAACAACCAATACATTCAAGCTCCAAATATTTACAAGCAATAAAACGTATATAAACTACATCAATCTATAAGAAAAAGAAATTGATTTAAATTGTTCTTAAACTTTATGTTCACTCTGAGCATGCAATAGGTAAAGATATCTTAAGAAAGGAATGTAGGATAGTAATAAAGAGTGGAGGGGGGGGGTGGGGTGGAGACTTCTGAGAAAATCAGCTAGGATAACCTCTTTTACAACAGGAGTAATTTAAAAAAAAAAATCAATTATTCAACAAATCGAAACACGTGAAGTTGAAATTAATACGGTTATTATAAACTCTAGGGTGAAATATTCCTTTTATTTTAAGACAGAGAAATATTTAACGTTAATTTACAAGAAAAATAATGCAGCCACGGATACATAGGGTGTACACCTCCTACCCCAATCCTTTCAATCAAATGAGAGTAGGTTTCAACAACCCCTCCTATTTTATTTTATTTATTTTTGGGGAAATTCGCACAATTTTTACCGTTCTCAAACCTAAATATATTTTTAAAAACTGCTTTAACATAAGATGAATGTGGAAGCGATTTGTCTTAGATAAAAGTATATAAGCGTGGTTGGTATCTCTAAGTTTTAATTAGTTGTTCTATATATATATATATATATATATATATATATATATATATATATATATATATATATATATACGATGAGTCAAGTTATTCCGTGTTACTGCTCTTTTGCTGTTTACTTTGATATAAATTAATTTTATCTGATGATAAATAATGCATTATAATTATGATGCCATATTTGGGTTGTACATCGAATCTTGACTTCGAAGCCAATCTCTTGTTTTCAACAATGTGGTTATTATCGTGTTTAAAAGTCAAACCGTGCTTAAATTAGAATAATAATAATAATAATAATAATAATAATAATAATAATTATAATAATTATAATAATAAAAAGATCATTGCATGTTATAATCTCCAACTGGTGATTGAAGAATGATACTTCAAGCTTTGAAGATTCATGACGTTGTTAAATCACCGATTAACACAGAGATTACAGTAACTATTGTAAATTATAAAGTTTTGTACCACAGTAAAAAATGGATCGTGCTGACAAATCTGATAAATCGGTAGCATGAGCTATTACGTTTACAATAAATACTCATGATATGTGTAATCCCAAACAGATGCATCAAACTGGATTTGTTGGGATTACACGTTTCCTCAGTTCATACTGCAATCCTAATAGCACATGCTACTGATTGATAGCACGATCCAGTTTTTACTGTGGTACAAAATATTAAGATTTATAGTAGTTACAGTGTTCTCTGTGTGTATCGGATGGTTATATTCATCTGTGACGTATCCATCCACGCATGGTTGTATCATGACGTCATTTTAATCGGAGTGTTTGTTAATTTATACATAGGGAAGACAAATAGTTAGTACCGATGGTCCTGTTGATGCAAATAAAATGAGAAGAAGAATGAATGTCAATCGATCTATATTTTTGCATTAATTAATTAATTAATTAATTACAGGAGAATTGAATCACAATTAGACGATAAAGCTGCGTAAACGGCTCGCCAAAATTGTCAAAGAGAATATGGAACATAATCGAATGATATTTGTAACAATAATGTGAAATAGAAAGCTAATGTATAAAATGATATTGTAATTAGTATTGGATAATATCGAATAACAACGACAAATTGTGTCGAATTTATGCAAATTGGTAATGTATCACTTTGTTTCTCTCTTATTTTCTCACAATTCACAAAATGTGCGAATTACTCGTTTGCCTTATGGAACGATTGAATTTCCATACAACGTGTGCAAGTCATTCCGAGATAGTTCAAATGTTCATGCTTTATGTTATTTGAATCATCCTTCGGTTGACTACACGTAGAGTAATGCTAATGTAACAAGAAGAAGTCCAAACGACAAGACTGAAATTTGTCGAAATTAAATGGAATCTTCCATTAACTGCCAACAACGCACCTTATAGAAGAAGCAAATGCATGCACCGTAACAAAGATACCGTAACAAAGATCGCCCTAAAGAGGCTGGACATTGTTGGAATGGAATCGTTCATTAACCAGTAAAATCATTAATGAAAGTAACATTGATATCCCAGAGAAGAATATGCATTGTTTTATTCGCATCTGTTTCTTAGTTTTTTTGTCTTTTGTTTCTTTTCAAGAACAGGTTTAGGTTTAAATTTGTTGAACATGGCGCTAAACTGCCACATACCCATTCGGAATGGACACAAGTTTAGGCCCTGTAATATCTTGTGAAAGTATATTTTCGGACAATCCATGTTTTGGAAGTTACCCTCTGAAGATGTACATCATCAGTTTTCAGTTAATATTAATGCAAGAATTTGCTTATGATTTACTGTGTGTTCATATATAGAAACATGGCGGCTGTGTTACCATGGAAACAATAACATACAGGTTAAATATAGGTATCGTATGAAAAATGTGTCAGTTTCTTAGTATGCACGTTTGATTCGATGCGATTTGTTTAAGCTATATCTGTTCGTCAGTACCGATTTCCTTTTAATCTGACGTCGAATGGGGTTTGTCATAGCACCCTTAATGTTTTAAGCAAATAACTTAAATTCAGTAGCATAGAAAACGTGGATTTGGAAGCTGAAACACCAAATTATTATTATTTACACCCAGCAAGCAGAGCTGCCAAATATTTGCAATTGAAAGAAAGGTGAAAACAAGTATACTAAAAGTATCTGTTGATAACGTTGTGAGACAGATCTTAAGTACCTAACTGTGTTATTACAAAATTAAACAAGCATGAGTGCAAAGAAGCTAGCATATTTATGTGCTGTGATTTGTACACATTGATATTAGTTTGTTACTCCATGTAGATTTTAAGAACGTGAATTTTGTTCAGCCTTATGTTATACCTGAGTAGATACAGAGCATTCACCGTAATCAAGCTACTATATACTTACCCACTCTATCAAAACAGCCGCTTACTTATTCAAAAGCATGGTTTTCCATGCCATGTTGAGCTTCGGGTTTCTAAGGCAAGCAGAAAGAAATCGCAAAGTATATTAGTCAACCGATTAACCAATCTCAGCAAAAAAAATATATATAAAAATACAAATAGTTAGTTTTCTGAATCAATTGTCTATTAGATGAAAGCATGGTGTTCTTACGAACACAAAAACGTCGCTCTACCAGAAAAGATTCAAAGCTTAATTTCAAGATGATGCTATACTGCTATATATTATCATATGAAACTGTTAATTGGTTTGTGTTTAATTTGCAAGAGTTAATTGTTTTAGTTCTGAAGCCGGCCGCACACTGTCAGATTATTTCACGAGCCGACAGACGTCGAATCCGTGTAACGTAGTATTCGATTGTCGGGAAGACCCATCATATTCTTAAAACTGACCAACGACACACTGACCAAAGTGAATAGGGCACATAACGATCGTTTGCTTTAAACGACCCTAGCTCGTTTAGATGACATGCAACGTTATTATCCCGTGAATGGTTACCTTCGCACACTGCCGACTGCCAGTAGGGGAACGCTGCATAATTAATTTTCTCGACTGAAGCCGACGCGACTGGCAACATATTGATCAGTCGTTACTTTAAGCGCACGCATTTGTACGCACTGTAGAATATCTAAATATGTTCTACGTAACGACGTACAAGTGTAGTCGGATCGTCGACAGTTGTGCCGTGCGCGGCGGCTTTTAGCCTGAATTGCTCGTTAAATGAATATTTATGAGCAAAGACGTTTACCGTCAAAAGCAATTAGCAGTTTGCATTATATGAGTAAAGTCTCAATTAAAAACGCGTTTTGGATACTCATTCAATCATAAAGCATAGGTGTGATTGATTTATTTATTAATAATGATATCGTTTGTCGTATCTGAGTTAATCTGGTCAATAATATATATCAGGAAAGTGAGGACCCGTGCAACTTTAACCTTTTTTTTCAAACCTCCCTCATATCACTGAAAGTATCAGTAGTGTAGGTCTTTATCCATATCTAATTGCGAAAACCAATACTGCCTACCAGTACATACTTACTATAAATAATTCAATATTGAACAACGACAATGTGCGTTACAGTACATACTAACTATAAATAATTCAATATTGAACAACAGCAATGTGTTCTGAAGTTTTAACGTAATTCTTTAATCATTCTATTCTCACTAAATTGGCAACCTTTGTAACTTTTTTACCAATGTCAGCGTTCTTGGTGAAATCTCTTGTTAGACACAAATACCCGTAATAAATTACAAGACGCACCAAACTACATTACGTTTTTTTTTTCAATTAGTCTGACATGACTTGTTACGACCAAGTCATGTTCACACACACAATGTTGCGATGCATGTTTCTGTTTAGAAGTAATGTAGAACATAAGTAACAAATAACTTAAGTAATTACAACAACCCCTCCGTCTATTCTCTTTCATCGTAATGTTTATGATTAGTTAGCGTTAGTGCAAACCGCATGTGACCAATAAGTTATTCAGTCAAACAAGCATATTTGATCTCCTTTGTTAACAGAAATGCAGGTAACTAACTGATGGCAACCAAATAAGGCCTGCGATATTTCTAAAGTTAGTATGTACAGAGGGAGTTGCTTGGTAAAAAGGCAGTCGTGGTAAAATTAACGAATGCAACATTTCTCGTGGTATCAGAAAAAAAGATCATCTCTTAATGTGTTCGGTTAGTAAACTTTATGTAACCAATATCCCAAAATGGACATTACTTACCTATCTACAAACAACATATGCACTCCAATCTACATTAACCTACTCAGCTCTGCCCCCCCCCCAGTGACCCACATCCGGCTCCTACCCATTTTCTCTTCCATCCCTAATCTACCATCTTAAAGACCCACATCATTTCTGCAAGTTTTTCATCCAAGTTCCTATATCAATCCGAATATCAGTCGGTTTCCTTCGTTAAGATAGGGGCTTGAGAATGCATATGTTGCCATGGAGACAGATACGATGACAGTGAAGTATAGATGAATTAGTTTGTAACAAGTCGATATACCTGTTCTCTCGTCACTGGAATACAAGCTGCCACACAACCCACCAAGGCCCACAGTATTTCTAACGTAAGTATAAAGGCGATCGTCGTAAACTTGACAAAGGCAACATTCCCCGTGAGATCAGAGAAGAGATCCTCGCTGATTGCGTCCCAGATAATAATGCCGAGACAACCACCAGCGGTAAGGAACGCCAAAATGTTGACTAACACTGCTTCACACACATCCTAAACAAATACAGACACGGAGAGATACAGTCATTTAGTGAAACGGTTTATATATGCACGAAATGTAAATAGCACCGGGTCATTCGCTTAACAAATAAAGTGACCATCTTGTAAAGGGAAATTAAAATACAGTTTTGACATTTTGGTAGGGGCCTATATCTCAATGAAATTTAACTGTATACAAAGATACTGGAATTTATCGAATGAAACTCTTCATTTGGCATAGTTGGTATCATAATATAGTGTTCACTTGTAGACAGTTTACTTACTGTCGTCATATTTTACCTCAGTGCTACTCCACCACTGTGTAAAAATGGTGTACCATTGTATATTTGAACTGTGGATATAAACTCAATTTCAAACTCAAACATGTTTTCATTTTCATAACATGTTACGTTAATAGTTTAATTGTATATACGTATGGAGGTATCAAAATACTTACGCTACATCCGTAACCTTTGTATTTCCAAACAGCACCTCCTAGAGTCAGATTCCTAACGCCAAAGAGCACCAACTGATAGATAAACAACGTAAACTTAGAATCAGTAAAGAGCAACAGCTGATAGATAAACAACGTACACTTAGATCAGTAAAGAGCAACAGCTGATAGATAAACAACGTAAACTTAGATCAGTAAATAGCAACAGCTGAAAGATAAACAACGTAAACTTAGATCAGTAAAGAGCAACAGCTGATAGATAAACAACGTAAACTTAGAATCAGTAAAGAGCAACAGCTGATAGCTAAACAACGTAAACTTAGATCAGTAAAGAGCAACAGCTGATAGATAAACAACGTAAACTTAGAACAGTAAAGAGCAACAGCTGATAGCTAAACAACGTAAACTTAGATCAGTAAAGAGCACAAACTGATACAAGACAACGATATCAAGTATTAGGTAAACCAAGAATTAGTGGACACATGTTTGTTGTATCTTTATTATAATCATTTATGAAACGATGGATTAACATTAACATTTACACCTATCCTAAGATACCGACGTAATCACTCTTATGATTAGCATATTTTATAGTTGAATAAAATGAAGACAGGAATAGCTATATAGAAACTTTCCAGCACTCTCCCCCCCCCCCCCCCGGTTCCTCTCTCTCTCTTTCTATTTTCTTGAGATATCAGATATCAAGACTAAAATTCGACTTTAGTGCCATCCCTAACAAGAATATATATACTTACCAAGATTCCAGCCCAAATTGGTGTCGCTCTTTTTAATATAATTTCAGTAACTCTGGCCTCTGTTGTAGCTTCTGTGGCCGCCGTCGCATCGTACTGGATCCCGACTAACGCTAGAACTAACGCCAAGGCAGCCATTGAAGTCCCAACGAAGGCAAAAATGGACCTTTTAGTGTTGATATACATCGTACAGGTACAAGGTTCCTTAAATCTGGCAGAGGTATGATAAAAGTATTAAAAAAAAACAATAGAAAGTCAATATTCGGACCGTATTGAGAACTTAACTCATTCTTTTAAATGCTACGAATGTTGCAAAGACATCATTAATCATTTTCTAGATTGGAAATATCATGTCTCTGTTGAAAACAAATACTATTCCTTTAAGCAAGTATATATAGCGATCAAGTTATCGATGAAGATATTAAGATTACTAAGCAACAAATTCCAAATGTATCAAATTAACAAGAAGATTAGTATTACAGGGATGTGCCCAGAATTTCCTGAGTGCCGGGTATATTGATCGCCGTCCTGGGGGAGAGGTCTGAGGGGAGTGGGTGTTTCGATATTTGAAGGTGCTCGGATGCATGCCAAATGCTGGGACTTGTGTAGCTTTTTAAGCACATACACAAGTACTAGTTTTGCTAACAATTTACATTTTTACCGATTGGGAGCCGTAAGTGATGTTTCTCGCATGCGTAACTGATGCTTTATTAGTCTGTGTAATTTTGGCGTAGGCTGGCTAGGCCCAATTTATGTTGAATATATTGTTAGGAATGTCGGGATTTTAGATGAAAATAGTGCTGGGCGGGATTCACGATTTTTAAAACAGTGCTGGGCGGTAATTTTTAGTGCTGGGCGGGGCCGCCCAGTGCCGCCCAACGTGAGCACATCCCGGGTATTAGGAAAGGAAATTGAAGATAGTTATTTATTATCCACCATGTTGACATCATAGACCACAGACAATGATACACTCCTTTGCGCATGCGCAAAGGAGGCATGATGGGAAGGGGGTTGGCACCACACGTCAATCGTCAGTCATTGGCAGCATGTTCAGTCAGTGAGGTTTACAATACAGTCGGGGGAATAATTAGACCACTACTCACGCCGGGCCCCTAGACGACATCGGGTGAGAATCCACATAATGTGGTGCAGTACACCTCTTTTACAAACTTCCACGTGACAATGTAATTATTAGCACAACCTTGCGTTAAGACCTAATTATAGACCTAATGCGTACTCTATAATATATACATCAGCGTGTACGATATGACGTCTAAACTTTTTTCTGCGATAGAAACCTTCATCCATAAATGGGTGTTAGCTTCTACGGCCATATGACCACATCACTCGCACCATATCAACTCCTGTATTCAACCCAGTCTAAATCAGTCTGCGGAAAATAAAAAAATGATGCCGCCCCCCTTTCCTCTATGATTTTGGTGATTTTAGTGGGGAACTATCACTATATACCATTATAAAATACTGGTTACACTTCCAATAGTTGGAAAGGTTCCTATGTGGTATAGACAAATTGATAACATTCCAAGTTTCAAACAGCACCATATGGTCGTACGTTGTAAAGTATAGTCTCGATACCTCCTACACATATATAATTACATACACAATAAACTGTAATGGACATTTGTTAATATTTTTAATTAAGCAACAATTCATTACACCAGACGGAGATCTCGTCGAGGTCAAAAAAAGGAAAAAAACAAAAACAAAAATAACAAATGGATTCATTTACAGCGGTTAGAAAGCGAAATGAATTTCCAACGAACTCTTGGGGAGTGGTTCGTGGTGCAGAAAGATCAATATGCCACGGTGAGAGGTGCAATAGATCAATAATTCAAGAGATACACATAGGCCTAATGGTATATAATGTACTTATGCTTATACATACTGTACTGTGCTGTACTTAGGCCTATACTTATATATATTTGTGGAGTGTTAGCTCAGTGGTTAACGCCGGTGCCTTTCAATCAAAAGGTGGATTGTTAGCTCAGTGGTTAACGCCCGGTGCCTTTTAATCATAAGGTCCCTGGTTCGAGTTATTCCCAGATTAATGTACAGTATGTCGAGTCCAGTTACAGAGTTGTTGACAATTGACAATTCATCATCATAGACGTTAAATATGAATGTAAGAGACTGACTTCGGTCAGCTTGCGTCTTTGATAAGCCAATGAGGCTACTTTGCAAGTTCCTGCTTGCAGGAGGATCTAAAATACATACATACATATGGTACAATGAACATTAACTGTGAGTGTAGCATACCAATGACTAACACACTGTGTACAGGCGGTTGGTATACTACAAACTAACAGGAATAATATATTTTCAAGCTCAAGCTTATTTTTACTTGACTACTCAAATAGATTGTTTCAAAAGGTGTATGAAAACTGGTCATGAGTAACCACTTTAACATAATATTCTGAAAATAGTTGCACGGATATTTTTTTCCAAATGGTTCTTATTCATTTACCCCCACCCCCCCCCCCTTCCACCCTTCCTTGTTACTGTCTTCTGTTCTATTCAATTTTATTCTATTCATTGTCTCAAATTCGTAGTCTTAATTTAGTTGTCTGTCTATATTTTCTATTACAAATGTATCTTTAGTCTGTTTTCGTTTCCAGTTTGCTTCATTGAAGTATAGCTCCTGTTATGATGGAAGAGTCAAGCCCTCTTTTATTCCTAACTTTTCTACCAATGATTCTTTTTTATAGAACTCGACTTCAATGGATCATTTTTGTAATGAGGTAGTTAGTTAAGAGCCTGCTGTCACTATAAAGGAAGCAATGCATGTCAACTAGAGGTAGAGATATTATTATTATACAAGACAGTTTGATTTCATGTATACACACTGACGTCTCACACATTTATCCCAACAACAAAAAAAACTAAGAAAACTAAAACTCTAGAAAGGTTTTGTAGCCATCCCATCGATATAAACTTCGAAAAAGCACATTTAAACTTAACGAAATAGGTATTACTTTTTAAGAAAAATCACGCAGGAAAGAAACTGGGCACGATAAAACCAAACTACCAAACGACTGATCCGCTCTCAATCCCCAGTCCCCTTGCATCTAAACTTAACAACTAAGGTTTCTGTTACGACATGCTTCGTGGCAATATTTGGCAAATTCTTTTGGTTGAAATTATCAACTGCGAGACGTCGCATGTATTGTTCTTTATAGGTGAGGTACCTTGTTTTGTCTACCAACCTGTGAAACACTTGTGTGAGACATGGCAGGTTCTCACCTTTCTACGTATTCAGTGGTTAAATTCAATAGTTTTCTTCTTAACAACTTCTTACATTCTTTCATGCTTGTGTAAGTAAGTCACACACTGTATAACGTAATATAACGAAATAAACCAAAAATAAAAAATAAAAGTAATACTAAGAAAAAGAAAGCATTGTGAAAATCAATGCTTAGAACAAATATGGTTGATAAAGTTAATTATATGTCAAGACGTATACATAAGTTGGGAGGAATTGGTCTACAAAACATCTGGTGACTTGTGTAAGCAGGGAGTTGGTGTAAGTAGGTCGCTCCACCGTATAACATGCAGTTTCACCAATAACATATTAGCGAAACAATTACAAACAACAAAACAAAAGTACCAGTAATGCTAGAGCAATGATGAAAACAAACAATGATAAACTGGATATACGATGTTAGTCAAATTATAAGTGTTTGCGTTTTAGACAGATTTGAGTAAGGCCTATATATACTTCTGTGAGGTATAATCAAATAGGCCTAACGGTATCGTGTTACATCTAGTAAGTAGCCGGTGTTTAGCGATTCATAGCCGCCACTGCACAGGTTCAACCAGGGAGTTGTTATGGAACAATTCCCTGATTCAACCAACGGGCTCTAAATTTTATATGTGACCTAACCAAGCACCCGGTCGGTAAGAGAAAACAATCGTTCATTTTGCGTCCGTCAGTCGTTCAGTTTACGTGGATAATATGTACAAACTAAGCCTATACGGGTCTTGAAGTTTATCGATAGTCGAAGAGCCGGAACGCGTTCGGTCGGTGCATGTACGGCGGCCCTGCTTTATAGATTAGCCCATATAAGGTTGTATTCTGACCTCAGTCGCTGACGAGCTTGTTTTAATTACACACTGAAGCATTTTCGTGTATGCACCCCCACCACCCCTACCCATTTCCATGATTGCACATTTGTTGTGCAAGAGAAAACTTAACATTAATGAACGGACTTCTGAAGCATCGCTTTATTTCACTGTGAAGTGAAGACATTTCGAACTATTTCGAAGCAAGAATGACGATATCATCTGTGCGAAGATATATACCTTCCGGTTTAAAAACAAAATACTTTACTTTAAGATAATATATAGAAAAACTATAGAAAGCTATGCAAATTACTGTTTGCTGAGGTGCAAAATGTACAATAGGAAACAATACAACAGGGTATTTATGTCTGTACTTAAAACATTTCTTTTTATTAAAATCACTTTAAGGTGTAAGGTATTCCATGGTTAAAGCGGAGCAATACTGATTATTCTACCATATCAAAGTGGGCATTAGTCTTTCTAATTATGATAATAATGCTGTAGTCAATTGATGGTTCTGCCGTTACACATAACTACGACATTTGGAAGGTATTTTAGCAGGAAAAAGATATAGTCAGAATTACGAATGTTAAAATAAACAATGCATGAATTGGATTTCTCTTTTTCACAAATGTGAATTTATAAGTGAAAACCTAGCTTCTAAGTCAAACCTAAGCGATACTAAGAATTTTTGTTACATATTATTTTTCTCTCGATTGTATTTCCTTGATTTTGAATTCCTTATCCCATCATTAAGTATATTGTCATCTTTACATCAAATCAGACGAATTAAAGTAAATTATTTCTCATAAAATTGAGATAGAGTTAATGGAAATCTGGAACTAAAGTAATAAGTTCGTACAGAAGGACAACACAAATGTCATAAGTTAGTTATATCGTGCGATACTCTATACTACTTGCGACGGTCTATTCCTTCCTATATCGACTTTTGCTGGTTATATAGACTACATATTGAATGAATAAACTTAATCTCACCTTTGCTTTCCCGCCAAAAGTCTACGTTCCTTTCACATGATTCCATTCAAGGAGTGTTAGCTCAGTGGAGTGGAGTGTTAGCTGTGTGTTTGTATGAGTGTAAGTGTTGGTGTCAGTGGAGTGGAGTATGTAGTGTTAGCTCAGTGGTTAACACCGGTTCCTTCAATCATAAGGTCCTGGGTTCGAGTCACTCCAAGATTAATGTATGTCGTCCAGTTACCGAGTTGTTGACAATTGACAATTCATGGACGTTAAAAATAAATCTAAGAGACTGACTTCGGTCAGCTTGCGGATTTAATACGCAAATGATGGCTTGTTCGCGAGTTCCTGCTTGCAGGAGGATCTAATATACCAGGTGCGTATCCAGGGGGGGGCGTTGGGGGCGCGCGCCCCCCGGGTAAGGAAAAGAGGAGAGAAAAAAAAGAGAAGAAAAAAGGGAAAAGGAGGGGGAAAAAGAAAAGGAGGAGAGAAAGAAAGGGAAAAGAAAAAGAGAAAAAGGAGAAAAGGAGGGAGTAGAAGATAGCCAAGACCTCGGGAAGAGAAAGAGGAACAGTCATAGCGCTGATCCCTATTATATACACAGGGTAGCCAGTGACAGATCAAGGATTACGGAGGGGTGTGCACCTCACCCTACCCCTTACACCGACAACTCCATTTTTTGACGTTTCCATTTTTCCTCTCTCACTAATGTATCTATATAAATACTATATATGGTCTATCATAACGTGTGTGTGTGTATGGAATTGTACAACAATTGTGCTATATGGAACCAACTGTGGCTGGTCTTGAACTCGACCGAGTCGTCGGGGAACATGACGCATTTCGGGAAGGGGGCGACCGCCCCCCTCCACCCCCCCCCCCCCCGAGCAAATTTTCTTTATGACATCGCTAGTAATTTCAAAATAGACAATGCTTAGATGCAACTTACAAGGCCTGGGAAGTGTCATTTCCAGCGATCTGGGAGGCATTTTCGGCCAAAATTTTTCTTGTACGCTTCGCGCCAACTCATGGTGGCGCTTCGCTTAGATAGTTTGCCTACAGGCTCCGCCCCTCCCTTGGCAATTACTCGCTACACGCCTGTTCGAATTTGTAAAGCAAAGAGCAGATACTACATCATATCAGTGAGCATTGAAATGCATGTTCCACGATGAACAGCCTCAAAAACTGTCTATGTGTGTAGTCAAAGGCGTAGGAGCCCAATTGGATTTGGGGCTGTAACGACTTGCCCGAAAAAAAAAGCCAAAATTTTTCGCGCGCGAAACGCGCGTCCAACATATCGATGCCAATATCATATACAGTAAGCAAGCATCGGTCATTACATTGCATGGCATCGTGTACCTTACGGTCCGTGAAAGTTGCACAGTATACCGCCGGTTGCTAATGTAAACAACCAAATGTCTTATGTAGATGGAGAAAAAGCATACAGATCCATTTATGTCAAAACTCTCTTTTACAGTAGTAATGTCGGCCAAGCTTACAACTTTATTTTAATTACCAAGGAGATCATTTTTAAGCTATTCATTGCTATTTATTTTTCTTTCAGTAGGTGCCCGAAAAAATGGGAACAAGTTTGGTTGCGGGGGGGGGGGGGGCTGTAGCCCCCGCCTCCTACGGGACCTACGCCTATGTGTGTAGTGTTCGGTTTCGATATACCTGATATCGGAAATATCTGCTATCTTTCATTTCCTTCAACCAAGTTTTATAATAGCCATTATAAGAGGTTGCAATATTTCTACACCAATAAATTAACTGTGTCGGAATTTTCCACAATTTCCTCACCAACATTCTTCATCATACTTTCCTATACTCGTGCAATTTTGACTAGTCTATTAGGGGTTGAAGAAGGTTTTTCTACATTGGTTGTCCATAGATTGAATTTTGTGCAACATTATGGGTATGTTTTGAAGTGATTTTTATTCACAAAAAATGTGAATTTTCAAATTCTCAACAAATAATGGGCTTAAAACCTTGAAAAGTGGGGCTTTCGGATATTGTGGGCCGTGACGTAGAATCACCTACAAAAGCAATGATCCATAGGACATGCAATGAGGTCGAACATGATGTGTGACTGGTGACAATCTTCAAAAAGGTTATGGATGGAAAAAAAAAAAAACTTTGGGAAATACTTGGTTCTCAGGCAAAAGTGTACATCTGGTTGCTCATTTTCAAGCCCGAGAAGTGCCATTTCCGGTGATCTGGGGGGTATCAAAACCAGAAATTTTCTTGTACGCTCCGCGCCAACCGATGGTGGCGCTCCACTTAGATGGTAATTCGCGCCCCCCGGGTTAGAAAATCCTGGATACGCGCCTGTATACATACATATATACATGCATGATACATCAGTGGCGTACTTAGAATAGATGGCACCTTGCCGCGGATCCTTCTTTTGTCATCCCGTGCAGAAAATGTCGTTTTTGTAAGGTGGCTCAGATGCAAAAATGGTGTTATCTTTGGTAAAATCTTTGAATCGATTAAACAATGATTTACAACAAAAAAAAGTGGGATTTTTGGGGGGTAAGGGGCTGTGGCATGGCACCCCCTCCACCTGACTGATACCGTCCAGGGCGGAACCCCAGCCCGCCCCTCTTAGTACGTCACTGACATGCAAGAATATAACTTAATTGATGTGATTGAATGTCGAATTTACATATCAAAGCTGACAATTTCACTACAGACAACGTACTTGTTAGTGTACACAATATTACGTAAATTACACAACGGTATTTCTAGAAACCCTTCGAAAAATAAATTTAAAAAAAAAAACAATTCTTATCTTTATTATTCCAGTATATCGCTATTGCATAGTATTTCATCCCCATTAAGTTTGTATTTCTATGCTGTTTGTGACTTTTAAGTTAAATTTTAGTTATTTTGGGTTTTGGTATTAAGCATAATAGTCATTGCACACTAAGCATAGTAAATACAAAGTTAAAGACGCCTATACGTGTTGGGGTGTACATATACAACAGCACTAACATACCTTCCACTTGCTATACCGCACTTTATTGTAAAGCAGGTTTTTCCAGTTTAAAGTTTAATAAACCGGAGACTAACCGATTGCCATTCCTATATACACTAACAGGCACTTGCTATTGTCTTCCTATAGTGGAGATGCACCATAAGTATGTATCGAGTTGCGAGGGGTAACGGTACTAGCTGGACAGATATCTTAGTTTCATTAACATACAAATAAATATAAACTTGGAAGCGGAGTCCCCAGTCATTTGTCGTACCCTGCAAATTTACATTTTCAAAGAAAGATTGAAATTAGTGACTTACCGTTCAGAAATTTTCACGAGAATTTAGTTAGATAAATTGTTGCACGCAATCAGATCGTGTGTGTGTACCTGTATGTTCTAACAAGATTTATACGTTGCAGCAGATAAGGTGCTAACGGCTACTGTCCTTGGGATCTACCAGGCGCTATTGTTCTCTCTGTTTATACAACCCTCTGTTCTCAATGCATCACTCTAGTAGGTGAAATCGATCGTCATCTGCATTTAAGAACCCCCTCCAATAAAATAGACTTGTCCAAGAGAAACAAAATCGTCTGTATCGATTTTTGGGCTTTCCTTTCTTAATTTCAGAGGCATCAATATCCACCACGACTATTTGAAACGTGCATGGTGGGCTATTCCATTATACTGTTAGACTGTTCAGAACACACAATATTGACAGTATCGAACTGTTAGTGGGTTTCATCGTGTAAGTCAGTAAATGGATAGTATACGGTATAGGCTTTTTTCTATTGTAATAAGTGAACTTTGCTATTCAATTTGAGTATGACTGTATATATCCAGTGTTATCCAGGCGTGACGCAAGCAACAACTATTTCACTCCTTCTTTGTTTCTTTTGAAAGTAACCCGAAACAGTTTCGTCATAACGAACAGTTCAATGCACGACACCCTTGGATTTGAGCTGGCAGCCTAACGACGACAAACGGTTTTGGTAGGCAGCGCAATCTTCTTGGTTACAAATTGCCGCATTCATCGATAAAACAGCATCTTTGTCGTTCGTATATGAGTAATATTTAGTCAGACAATTGTTATCAATTAAACACTGGAATTTGTGTGGAGGCGTTCGCAAGAATAAATCATTTACATATAATCTACGTTAATTTCGTTAATTAATACTGAAAAAAAGGGCAAAATATCTGCCTGTTTTTGCAACTGCTTGCTTAAGCATTAGACCTATGTTGTTACAATGTATGTAACGTGTGTTGGCTGTGTAATATGCAGGTGAGGACCAACGGGGATCGGGGCAAAACAAGCACGGCGCCCTCCCTCCCTCCCCTCACCCAATCCCCCACCAGTGCCATATTTACTATACATATACGTCCGATTAATGTTTTATTCTCGACTAAAACAACAATACAGAACGGGACAACAATGTGTGGTTGTTTCAAGGGACACACATCAGACAACGGTTATGGCCCAATTGGCTTCCCGTAACCGTATTGTATTACAAATTATATGCAATACTATTCCAGACATATTTACCTAATTTCAGCTTCAATCATCTATCGTGTTGACGCTGATTAATTTTGTGACGATGTTTTAACTCAAAGTAAAATCTTTGACCAATTTCATTTAGTGATGACTGATGTCGTTCATTAGATTAGCCTAGTCAAATTTCATTTAAGATAATGTAGTTAACGAAAGAAAATCGATGTTCTTTTCAACTATTGCATGAAATTAAATTAGTGTGAAAAGAAAGGTGCTACAAAGATCATAATATAATCATGAATTTGTTTTGCATATCATATATTGAATCACATATGCTTTGTTTAGATTAAATGATCAAATGTACTTTGGGATAGTGATTAACACTTAAAGGCATTTGAATCAATCTCCGTTTGGGGGATTTAACTGTTAATAATTTAGTAGAAGTACACGTGTGTGGGGTTGAGGGAGATGGAGGGTTGGGGGGAGGGAGAGGAGAGGGAGGGGAAAGGAAGGGAAGAGGGAGGCGGGGGATGGGATAGGGAGGGGAGAGGGAGAGGGAGGGGAGAGGGAGTGGAGAGGGAGAGGGGAGGGGAGGGGAAGGGAGGGGAGAGGGAGGGGTGGGTAGAGGGAGAGGGGAGGGGGAGGGAGTAGAGGTAGAGGGAGGCGAGAGGGAGGGAAGAGGGAGGCGAGGAGGATATTAACCTCTCAGTATTGAATGAAGTCGTCAATTATTGAACAGTCGTCAATGATTGAACAGTATACACAACTATTGTGTATATCGATGTTTGAATGCAGAGCAAAATTTTCGTAGGTCGTAGGTGGTATATCGTAGGTCGTATGTCATATGTCGTACTTCGGCCATTTGTCGTTATATGACTGTACGAGGAGAATAGTAGTCATCACATTTTCAAACATATCATAATATTAGCATTCAAAATAAACATGTCGCTTTCCAGTAAGGTAATATTTTTTTTCTGATGGAAAGCAAATGATGTAATGAACACTTGACTGGAGATATGGGCAGTTTTGTCTTGCTTAAACTTTGTTTTTCATACTTTAATGTGTATTCATTTATTTTTGGTTCTGATATATCGCTGTCGCTAGAAAATCATTTTAAAGTTCTCATGTCAGGGGAATATTGTTACTGCTACACAAAATCACGTGGCCTTGCAAGTTATTTATATAACTATATATATATAACTGTATATCTCTATATTTATAGTTATATATAGTTATATATATAGTTATATATATATAGTTATATATATAGTTATATATATATAGTTATATATATATATATATATATATATATATATATATATATATATTTATATATATATGTGTATATATATATATATATATATATATTTATATATATAGTTTGAAATTGATATGCTTATATATCATATTTATTTTACAGATTTTAAAGATGTTGTTATTATGAAGTATACTGTGAGATGTTATCAACTTAATTTTACGTAGAACAATACTGTAACAAATGCTATATTTATATACTTATATATTTATAGTTATATATATAGTTATATATAGTTTGAAATTGATATGCTAGTATATCATGTTTAATTTACAGATTTTATAGATATTGTTATTATGAAGTATATTGTAAGATATTATCAACTTAATTTTACGTTGAACAACACTGTAACAAATGCTAATTAATTGAAACTTCAAAGACTATACATTACAGTGGACGAAAATATCCGATGCATTTTAAGAGGAGTGAATAGTTTATTTAAGTCAATGGTATTTTTTCATGATGATATTGTAGCAGTACCATACTTTAAATTACTACGGACACCTATAACCAATTTGCCCCAATATTCAGTACTATTTTTGTATGATTACCTCATTCAAAATCTTTAAAACAAAATTCGAAAGGCTTATTTCGTTTTAAAGATATATACATTTGAAAATTTTGATAAATTTGGGAAAAGACATTAAATATGTGCAAACTATGCCGTGGAGTATCGTGCTCGTCAATATGTATTATTACAAGCCTATATATATATATATATATATATATATATATCATTTGCATAAGGTGATGTTCCTCTTTTTCCAAAGAGGCCTAAGGGATTTTTTTGAAATATTTTTTGTCGGTCAATGAAATATTCCAAAAATTGCCTTAGGTCCAAAAACCTGTGTTCAATGTCATTAAAGGGTTATTATAACAGCAAAGAAAGTAGTTATGCCTTTCACTCCCTTAAATCCTTTTACATCATAATCTTGAGCCCAAGCTTAACAGCCTATATATAGATATTAATGGTTCAATAATCCCTCGTTGTGGACGGATGTGATTACCATATGCTGCTACAAACCGACACAAATCATCGTTTACCAGTGGTTGTATTAAAGTTAATAACAATCTATTTAATTGTTAGGCTTCTGGTATTTTGATATTTTACTTTTCTACGTTAACTTCTTTGTCTCTTAACCTTTTTATTTTGGTGCATCCTATCATTTGTGTATCATTGTTACCTGTATGCATTCAAATGTATTTATAGTTTTAATACGAGCATGCAATTGTCCATTTGGGATATAATAAACTTGAACTGTGCTTGGAAGTGCATAATTAGCTGATTTTTATTCATAAATAAAACTAGAACTGAGAATAGAATTTTTTAAATGGTCAAACTTTGACGGATTTTGATGGGAGTATTAACTATTTTCATGATTCCTAATGTCTATTAGAGTGATAATGTTGTTCATAGGTGTCCGTATGTTTTTATGAATATAGTATTCCAATCAAACAGTGATAACTATATTGCAAACCTTTGGTTTCTTCTCTTCCGATTCCCCACTTCATTTCATCAACAATAATAAAGTAATAAGTGATAAAGTACGGTAACATCCCGTTAGGATCACATGCATTCCTATGCTATTAATCATAACTTATAGTTATACTAATTATATTTAAATATATATATATATATATATATATATTAAATCATAGAAATATATCATTACTATGAGTGTTATGGTCGCTGTAATCCTTTGAGACCATTACAAATACATGTTAAAATACAATACATGATTTCTTATAGTGTGCTTTTGCAATTGTTTCCCTAGTTCTCTACTGAATTACATGTGTTAACGCATGTGCTGTGCCATGTATAGCTGCTAAACCAAGGTGATACACTTATCACAAAAGTACCAACTGTAAGAGATGGATCGACCCCTGGAAATGTCAAAACGTTAGAAATTCGTTCTTATGGAAAGGTTTTCCCACAAACTTAGTTGGATGATAAGAAATAGGCAATTTTCCACTTAGTAACTGAAAAAGTACAATGTTATTGTAGACTTACCTTAACATGCACTGTTTTGCTGGGGGCGCAATCTCTTCGACCTCTATCCACTTCTCCTGCATTTTTTCATTCGCTTAGATTGAATATTTCAATTTACACGATTGAAAAGTTAACTTGATCTCAAAAAGAAAATGTTTCAAACTGGAATATTGAAAAATTGAAAAAACGACGAGTGGTAGTAGAAGTAATTCGAATAACAGACGTAAAAGGTTGAGAGAGATAAGAGAGTTGTCTCAGTATTATCTATGAAGATTGAAATAATATCTAGTAGCTAAAATAAACCGAAGTAGATTTTACTATTGTTTCTACCCTGTTATTAGCAAATCAATACATGCACTGCTGTCAACGTTTCAGTTTCAACACAAAACTTACCACCAATTAAACTCGTCTAGCTGTCTAAAGTAATATGATTTAGCCTTGTACAATGTCCGTGCAAAATACTACACAACCATACACGTATGATAACAAAGCATGCTTTTAATAGTCATCCGTGCACAGTTTTGCATTAATTTTCGTCGTATACGACGTCAGCTTGCCAAAGTCGCT
The DNA here is from genome assembly GCF_037975245.1 of Apostichopus japonicus. Lineage (NCBI taxonomy): Eukaryota > Metazoa > Echinodermata > Holothuroidea > Aspidochirotida > Stichopodidae > Apostichopus > Apostichopus japonicus. The sequence goes on along the minus strand of NC_092576.1, from coordinate 10,275,176 downwards.
AGAAAATATGAACTTGCTTGCTGTAGTAGTTATATACTGTCACAGTCTAGGTTGTCCTTGATGTATCTTTATTGTTATATCGTAACATTTCTAAATCAATAATGGATGCCACTCTCTTTATAGGAGAATATGTGTGCTAATGTTCCTCCAACGTCAAAAGCAGTCAGTTCTTATAACGTATATCCAAACACTGTTGAAATATGTCAATCGTAGTCTGTTGAAGTCCATTTACAAGTGACATTGAAATAATATGTACTTATACGCGTTTTGTAACATTTGGTTACCACACGTCGCAGTTTTCAGAAGCAAAAAAACAATCGCTTTTGCACACATATGCCAGTGTATTGATTCTGTCCCCTCTCTTTTGTTACATCCATTGCGTGAACAATAGAGAATTAAAATATAACAATACAGAACAATATTGGATTGGACGTAACCTTGAAATATGTATTTAACGCATGCATCAGACAATTGACTGTGTTCTGGGATATATTGTGCAGAGTAACAGCTGTTGTTGCAATGTAATAGAAATCAGTTCTTGAATGTTGAAAATCATAAAACAATCAAATAATAAACCTTCTCTTTATCTATACGTAAGTGAATGGTATTGATATAAAGAACGGTACGTGGATATTTTCTCACAGATCTTAATTTTCCAGTAGCACTGAATACTGTTTGAACACAGAGCGTTGATTAGTAGCAACTTTCATGTTCTATACGTGGTCGTTAGTCAAATACATCATTTTATCACATGGGACAAAATATTCCAATGTTCATTTGCGGAAATGAAAAGATCATTAAACGGTTGAATGTCTCTATGTACATATAAATTAGATGTCTTACAGTGCCTTCTATACTTCCAAACGCCCAGGTGAACAATTAGGAGAGAGCCAGTAGCATCCATTTTAAGGTGTTAGCTACTTCTAGTATAATCGTTTCTTGTCATCTCAAATCTGGTTCAGAGGTAAGTTGTGGTAGTTCTATTTGTTGTATACTATAGCTTACGGATGATATTTCAAATATATCATTGTTTTCATTGAGCAGTGTGGCTGACTGCCTAATTTGAGTTTGTCGTCAGTAACATTTTAAGTGTAAAAGTAAGTTGGCCTGACGTTTCGATCCTAGCTGGATCTTCCTCAGAGGCCAAATGCCAAGATGACAAACACTTGTCATTCAACCTCTGAAGAAGATAATGCTAGGATCGAAACGTCATGCCAACTTACTGTTACATATTCTCTAAAACAGGCTCTCAAGTGGATAAGCAGTTTGCTAACAGTTTTATTTTTATTTTGAGTAACATTTTATATCAAAGGAACGCTTGTCATTTAAATTAAGCTGTGACATTAGTTCAATGTGCTGACGGAACCTATTTGTCAACTCATAAGGTCACTTCGGACAGTTGACCCAAATAATATACATTTTGGGGCGGATTGAAATTACTTTATGACCTATGAAAGTGTATGATACCCTCCCTACCTTTTAAATAAAGATGTATACCTGGGGTCTATATAGAGTAAGAAAATTGACATCTGCCATGGGTAGAATGTGATAATACGTCGGGTAATCCAAGACATTTCTACAATTAACTATGATGTTAATGGCCAAGATTTTGGATACTTGAAAATGCAAAGATTGAACTAAATATGCATGTTTTCCAGCAAGTAGATTATTTTAGTTCTAAGGCAAACAAGAACAAAAAATTCAAGCTTTTACATAAACAAAAAGAAACACGGTATTGATTTTTGTCATAATGTTTTGTAAAAACGCTATTGGTACAACTAAAAAGGACGGGAAAAGATATATATATATATATATATATATATATATATATATATATATATATTTATATATATATTATATATATTATATATATATATATATATATATTTATGTATAAATAGTAGTGGTCCATACTGATAATATAAAAGATAAACAAGCGAATATCTTTAACAACGACATACTGCTATATTTCGGAGTGGTCACCACCCCATCGTCAGGCAATTGTCTGAAGATGGAGTGGTGACCACTCCGAAATATAGCAGTATGTCGTTGTTAAATATATTCGCTTGTTTATCTTTCATATTTTATATATATATATATATATATATATATATATATATATATATATATATATATATATATATATATATATATATATATATATATATATATATATATATATATATGGGACTTTGAACTATCCAAATGCGATTACCAAAATGGCTGTGTATGAAAATTCAGTATCAGTAAGTTAACTAGATTTTGGAGGTGGTACACAATGGATATTGTGTCTACCGTTGCCTAACGTTATTTGTTGTTGGGTTTTTTTACGAATAAATTGTGAAATCTACTCATTAAGCATGTTCATCAGATCTAAAACTTGAAAGCATTGAATCAATACCCTGTACAGAGTATATGGGATGTTGTACTACGGGTTGTTTCATTCGGCAGGATATTTCAAACTACGTTATGATAATCCCAAGGGCAAAAAAATAAAACTCAGGGGGGATTCTACATCGTCACACTGGTCTACAACATATAAAAGTAAAATACTCTTTCTTAATACATCATTAAGGCTGTAACAAATGAGAGATTCCAGATTAACTTGGCTATGCTGATATTTTCATATATACACTCTGGACCCAATGCCGAGTGTGACAAAAATTTGCCGCGAAAGGGAAACAGACGACACGCAATATGGCAATCTCTTGCAAGTATCGTTGATGATCTAATGATGTTCTGAGATCTTACAAATCATATGCTTTAGCCTGATTGATTATGACCTTATATGATTAACTTGTATCTTCGAAATTCTACTCTAATGAGAGTTCTTTCCCTAAATATTGGGTAAACCATCATTTGTGCCAAACAGCCTTAGCAGGCGAAGGGGTCATCGCTCTGATGAGATGACATGATTCATTTCAAAGCTTACAACAACTCATTCCGAAACACGTCATGATTTGTCCTGATAAACCGTGTATTTCTTTCATTTTAGTTTCCCGGCCATCGTCGCATTTTTCCGCCAGAAGAGTCACATCTAGGGCTGTTAAATTAGATAGAATGCAAACCAGGGCAATGATGTAATTAAATATAACGAACCCTGTAATATAAACACAGGAATAGCAATGTTATGTACAACAATTCTTTTACAAAGGTAAAAGATGTTGATGCTTAATTGCTATCATTCACACACAATTTTAACAACTTTTGTTTTCAAGGAATGCTGTTGTTTATATTCTTTTATCGTTGATATGAAATTGTTTAAATTTTATTACGATTGTCTTCTTGCCATGTTGGATTAAGTTGAAATGCTTGTATAGCAAATCTTGCAGTGCGGTGGTGCAGGTATCTGACAATATAAGCAACACATTTGTCTTCACAGACCCCAGAACATCGTAACACAGTTTTTTTTCTCTTCTCTCTCGCTTGACATTATTTATCTTCGGAAGTACAAGGTTAACTCGTTATATGTGTCAAACAAATTGAAAATTAGACTCGTTAAAATTCAAAGATAATGGACAGGTGTTGTTAATTCTCATATGTTTTCTGTAATATCGTTATCTCAACTGATGAAAGTGTTTCTTCTTCTTCTTTTCGTATTCTTTTGGAATGTTAAATAAAGCTTCTCCGTTTATTATGACGTCATCAAGCAATACTTCGCAGTTCAGACTCGCCCTTCTACGTGTATCCGAAGTCTTGACAAAGGAAAATGTCCAGGATTTGGCGTTTCTTTGTGAGGATATAAGTCCAGCCAGAAGGGAGCTGATTACTAACGCTAGAGAATTATTTGCTGCTTTGCAAGGTCATGACCTGCTCAATGAACGAAAGGTTAACGTACTTATCGACTGGTTGGACGAGCTTCGACTTCTAGAAGCATCAACGCTTCTGAAGGAATACAGAACAAGATATTGTAAGTAATGGGTGTATGCAATCTTTTGGCCGTTCATAATCTTTGCGTTTCATAATCTTTGTGACTGCGTGTTCTTTATGTTTTACATGGCAATGCAATTCATGATGTACTGTAAGTCGCTACAAGATGCATTGGTAAAACAAAACTCATGAACAAAGGTTTGTCTACCGAAATAGGGTAAGATGTGGTGGTGTTGGGGGGGGGGAATAGGACGGGTTTACTAGATATCTTAAATGTTCCTGTGAAATGCACTTCATAAAGGAGCGTTTTTGCCCTCCCAAAATGTTTGCTCCACCAAACTCTTTGCTTTAGAAATAAATATGTAAATATGCTTTGACTGTAACGTTGTTGTGTAATACATACGAGTAATGCGCAAAGCAAATGACACCAAAACAAATCTTATTTCAGCGTTGCTATCAATAATTATTTACAATGTTATTTCATACATCGCGTACACAATCAGGAGTTTTCCATCGTTGTTTTTTATTGTTCACAGACCATGAAGCTTCAATTGAAAGATGTCTCGATCACGAGGACCAAACCATGCAGTACTTTTGTTTGTCTTGTGTCTCCAAAATCTGCCCGGACTGTCGTTATTCTGGGCATAATCCAAAGACGCATTGTGAGGTCATTAAACTAAGTGAAATATCAGATCAAGTATCTAAGCATCACCAGAATCTTATCCAAGAAATAGAGTCAGCAGAAACAAGCAGTTTATCTGCTAAGAAATTCTGGAAAGAAAAGAAAGATTCCCTAGGAAATGCAAGGCAGCATAGGCGAGCTAAGATTAATGAGGAATGTCTTCTTCGTTTAGAAAACGTAGAAAAACTAAAACGAGATCTAACACAGGAAGTAGATCGAAAAGAGGTATCTGATCAGAAACAGCTGTTGGAAGACATACATGAGATCCAAATTCTTGACAAAGAATTGGAACGTTTGGCAAAGTTGAAGAAAAAGAAAACAGAGAAATCATCACATGATCTCCAAGAGATGATCGAAGGAATGAAGAAAATCAAATCTTTACGGAACCAGCTTGATCAGCAAAATGAAAAGTTAAAGGTAAAACCTGTCGATCTCTTGTACAGGAAGATACCAAATGATGGAACATTTTGTAGTATTACAGTCGGTATGCTGATAGGAAGTGTAAGCTTGCGTGCTGATCAATTATTACATATACTTGATGAACGACAAAGCAGTGGGGGCGTTCTTCTTACTTGTGTTGATCCTAAAGATTCCAGTAAGGAATACTGGAGACATCTGGAGAAGGTTGATAATCACGATGATCCTGTAGTTATGTCGAATAGATCTATGTTTGATGATGCTAGACACCATATAATATTTGCTGTTGGAAAATCTGTCTTTATTGTAAATCCTCACTGGAATGGATCTCTGTATGATTCTTTAGAATCAGTCTCATCCTTGGTGATTGGTGAGGTACCTGGAGGTTCCTGGATTACTAGTATTGCTGCACATCGTCCAAACAAGGATCCTAACGATGAGTTTATCATCTCTACCAGCTGTGACCACTCTATTCGAGAGTACAATATCTCCGGATATGTTCTTAGAGTAATTGATACACGACACTTTGTACGCTTTAATGCTATATTCAGTGTTGCTTACTGTCATGATTTCTTTGCTATCATTGATCGAGGTTTTGGTGACGTCATACTGATACGTGAATATGGTAGAATCAGGCAGAGTGGCACTTTTAGGCTTCCGTCAGCTATGTCTGGTATGTTACCGATCAATATCATCTGGACTGGTTTTACGTGGCTTGTATTGTACATCAGTGAGGGAGTAGAGAAAGAGTGGAAGGTTGTACACTATAAGGAGTCAGGAGAGTTTGTCGAAGTGTGTTATAAAGGCACTTCATCGAATGAGATGGGTGTTCCTATTTGTGTCACTCAATTTCAGAACACTGGATATGTTACTCTTGCTAATACCAATGTCCGAATATTTAGGTACTGAAAATAACTGTAATGACATAGCTGCAGGTTTGATATTTTCATTTTAACAACTAGATCTGTACCGTTCGAAGTCTGGTAATTAAATTATTAGAAAAGGTTTTTACAGTTATTAACTTGAATTGGCTTACTGAATCATACCTAATAGTTATTTGCACGTTATTATCACAATTATTTTGATCATTTCTATGATAGTTTTAGATTTTGATATTTTAAACTCTTAAGTTGTTGGTGGTATGAGACCCATTTATTGATTTGTTGTTATTTTATTTCCCTAATATCTTTGTTTGTCTGCTCAAATCACGGACAAATCATTTCACTGTCAAATTATGAAAATACAATGCAGCAATTCTAAAAATGATATCGTATCTATAAGAAGAGAAAAAAAGCTATTAATCTTTCCTTTTTTTGTATCATACTTATTTAAACACTTTATCCATTTAACGTTGTTCACTGTAAGGTGTTTTACATGTTATTATCAAACTCTCTCTATCTATATCTGTGTAAATTATTATAACAAGTCGCTCACCATTCTTATTTAATTACTTAAGAAACCTTTTGATTTTTTATTCACTTTAGCGTTTGTTTAAGTATCAATTAAAGATGTTTTATTCATTTTCAATCTGTGTGTATATTCTAAATTGCATGTAGTTTAATTGTATGCAGGGTATATTTCTCTGGTTTATTTATTTTAAGGCCTTGATTTTCTTGGAGTAATAGCGATATCTTTTCACGCACCAATCTGCAGCTAAAAGACAATATAAAATAATTAGGAAAATATACGAAGTTCCGCTAATCGAGAGAGTAGCAGTTTAAAATAGCAGTGTGGTACTGTATATAGGCTTAGGACTCGCGCACACCTAGTTACTGTATAGTATTATGCATAGTAATAGAAGAGCCATAATGTAATAGAGTCAAGCTATCTTTGTATTTGCAGATGTTTTATTGCTAGCTGTTTGAGCATCACAGTAGGCCTAGCTGATTATTTATGATAATGTGACTTATTTTGTTAACAGACTGTCATCTTCTATATTCTTACTTATTCATGTCACTTATAAAAATAGGTTACCATATTCTTCTTTAATCTTTTCCAGCTTCTTGGCTGATGAGCTTGGTGGTTCGATTGTACACGGAATAAACGTAATGGTATTACTTAGTTTAAGGATATTATACACTATGGTATCTGGACAATGATATTTCGTTGTATAATTACTAATCAATATTTACCAATGATCTAGCCAGGGTCATGTAATGATTTTGAAATAGCCACATTATCAGAACAATATGTACGTCAACAATTGATTTAGCAAAAGAAAAATCTTGTTTGATCCCTTTCTAAATACGTTTAGTAAACATTCCAGTAGCAACCACGTTTATCTGATTATCCTCTGTCAGACGTTGAGATAATAAATTGCCCCTGTTAAACTAAAAAGATAAAAATTAATTACAAATTAGTGGATTTTGTTTACCTAAAACCGTTACATTAAAGTAGAGACAGAACCATGTTCATACATTTTGAAAGAACATGGTGGCCTTCCTGTTGATATTATTATTGTTATTATTATTGCTATTTTTGTTGTAAGTTGCGATGTAAGTCTAAGAGTACCGAACAAATAAAGTTGGCAGAGATAATACAATTGTAACATCTGGAGTTTCTTTAACTCTCTCTGCTTCATAATGAAAATTACCACTGAACTTGCCGGATCAACCCAAAAGATACCGCTACATCCCTGTTATTAGGCATTCTTGTTTTCTTTTAGGAGACCTGAACCACTGTTACAAAAGCAAATAAACGTTCACGGATAGATATGCAAACCATTTGCAATGGTGATAAAGATACATAAGATGACTCAACTCACAAACAACTACCACAAATATTGTTACATATCGATTTATAGGTCAGGCAGAAAACACGGCTTTAATGATCCTGCACACAGAAGACTGAAGTCTCTAACAAAATAGAAATATGACCACATCGAACCAAAACTGTTTGTAGTTTTTACAGGTTCAAATATAAGTATGACCACATCGAACCAAAACTGTTTGTAGTTTTTACAGGTTCAAATATAAGTATGAACACATCGAACCAAAACTGTTTGTAGTTTTTACAGGTTCAAATATAAATATGAACACATCGAACCAAAACTGTTTGTAGTTTTTACAGGTTCAAATATAAGTATGACCACATCGAACCAAAACTGTTTGAAGTTTTTACATGTTCAAATATAAGTATGACCACATCGAACCAAAACTGTTTGTAGTTTTTACAGGTTCAAATATAAATATGAACACATCGAACCAAAACTGTTTGTAGTTTTTACATGTTCAAATATAAGTATGACCACATCGAACCAAAACTGTTTGTAGTTTTTACAGGTTCAAATATAAATATGAACACATCGAACCAAAACTGTTTGTAGTTTTTACAGGTTCAAATATAAGTATGACCACATCGAACCAAAACTGTTTGTAGTTTTTACAGGTTCAAATATAAGTATGACCACATCGAACCAAAACTGTTTGAAGTATTTACAGGTTCAAATATAAGTATGACCACATCGAACCAAAACTGTTTGTAGTTTTTACAGGTTCAAATATAAGTATGACCACATCGAACCAAAACTGTTTGAAGTATTTACAGGTTCAAATATAAGTATGACCACATCGAACCAAAACTGTTTGTAGTTTTTACAGGTTCAAATATAAATATGAACACATCGAACCAAAACTGTTTGTAGTTTTTACAGGTTCAAATATAAGTATGACCACATCGAACCAAAACTGTTTGTAGTTTTTACAGGTTCAAATATAAATATGAACACATCGAACCAAAACTGTTTGTAGTTTTTACAGGTTCAAATATAAGTATGACCACATCGAACCAAAACTGTTTGAAGTTTTTACATGTTCAAATATAAGTATGACCACATCGAACCAAAACTGTTTGTAGTTTTTACAGGTTCAAATATAAATATGAACACATCGAACCAAAACTGTTTGTAGTTTTTACAGGTTCAAATATAAGTATGACCACATCGAACCAAAACTGTTTGTAGTTTTTACAGGTTCAAATATAAATATGAACACATCGAACCAAAACTGTTTGTAGTTTTTACAGGTTCAAATATAAGTATGACCACATCGAACCAAAACTGTTTGAAGTATTTACAGGTTCAAATATAAGTATGACCACATCGAACCAAAACTGTTTGTAGTTTTTACAGGTTCAAATATAAATATGAACACATCGAACCAAAACTGTTTGTAGTTTTTACAGGTGCAAATATAAGTATGACCACATCGAACCAAAACTGTTTGTAGTTTTTACAGGTTCAAATATAAATATGAACACATCGAACCAAAACTGTTTGTAGTTTTTACAGGTTCAAATATAAGTATGACCACATCGAACCAAAACTGTTTGAAGTTTTTACATGTTCAAATATAAATATGACCACATCGAACCAAAACTGTTTGTAGTTTTTACAGGTTCAAATATAAACATGACCACATCAAACCAAAACTGTTTGAATTTTTTACAGGTTCAAATATAATATAACCACATCGAACCAAAACTGTTTGAAGTTTTTACAAGTTCAATATAATATGACCACATCGAATCAAAACTGTTTGAAGTTTTACCGGTTCTCTTTGTTAATTACAATAATATATTGATTGTCGATTGCTGTAGAGATGGGGTTTCGCCAATATTCAATCTTACACCTGTCCTTATATTGCTGATATTAACGTTCATACTGTGTACAAACATATTTAAAAGATTAACGAAAGGAAGAGGAATAAGTAAGAGAAAAATAATATTTCAAATCAGCAAATCAAGAAGACTGCGTCACAAGGGTGATACCTAAGGATAAAGTACCACAGGACAGTAAAATTATAACATCGTTGAATACGTCATCAAGAAATATAAAATCATAAAATTAGTATAACTCCGCAAAGTGGTAGGTTCAGGCAGCCTTCTTCTGCTACCAAAACTCGCTATCTTTTACCTTTCATTCCTCAGGATATTAAAATTCATAATATTAATTTAAACGTTAGGTTGCCTTTCTTGCCTTTGCTGTACAGCCTGCTGCTTTCCATGTTTTATTTCTTATTAGTTTTACTTCTTATTCTTTTATGTTTTATCGACTCCGAGAACTGTAGTTTCCTTTAAAGGATTAATAAAGTTATTCTTACTCTTATTCCTACTTTAAATAAGAAATATGGTAACGAACACTGTGTCGACATCACGTATCGTGAACTGGTCAGTATAAGAGGGACATAAAATTAATCAACAATATCGTGGTAGGGATGCCTGTTATGAACAACGCCCTAAACAGATATGGACTCCACTTTGGAAATGTTGTTAAATTGTTTAATGCCTCATGATATGAATAAATTACTCGAGATATTTCATCAATATCAATACTTATTACATCAGTAAGACCGTTTCATATATTATTTTCTTTTATATTTCAGCTTGAGGAATATATTGTGTTTGCCTCTAAACAACACGTGCCACAATTTTGTGAAATGCAGACACCAAAGTGCCCATTCTCATACAATGAGAAGTTCCCCTGTTTGGTTAAGAAAGAATTAGCTTTTGTGTGCAATTAAGCAGTATACATGATGCTGAATTGAATAAGTGTCCCTTTAGTGAAAACAATAAATTAAATAAATTATTAAGCGCCTCTTTTTAAAAAAAAAACATTAACAAATACTGAAATATGTGGTACGGAGTACACAAAGGATACATTTTGTCGAAAGATTTTGAGGTAACAGTTTGGTTTGTCCTTCAAATATAGGTCAAGAGCCCCAAGCATTCCTCCTTGAATTTTACGTCCTCAGCCAGCGAGAGAACCCTCCACTGTCGCTGCTGTCCCGAGTAGGTAGGACACCAAAAGAAGTGTTTCTGTTTTTGCTTTCTGATGATGTGATCTGATGACGTAGAAGATCATGGCATTTACGCTACCAAGTCGCCAACTATTATGAAACATTCAGATTTGACCATGGAATGCAGAGAATGTTAAAATTGGTATTTTTTTCTCTCTTACACTCAAAATGCAAGCAGAAAAATAAATCAATCAACGATTGCAACTTGCGTGCTCACATTCATAAGTCGTCGCTTTGTTGGATTTTGTATAGGCGCTTTGAAGCTCTTTCATCGCGTTCAGGTATTTCCTTTGTAAGCTACTTCAAAAGCGTGTATGACGTGTACTCTAAAATAGATAAGGTGTTATGATTAACATTATTCAAGCTGAAATTTGCACCAGTTGGTGTATACGCCGATGATGTTTAATTTTGGGCGGTTTCATGTTTCGGGTCACAGCACGCAAACAATAGTCAACACGCTTTGCATTGTGGGTTTTTACAGGGCGATGCCTCTACTATACTGTGGACATATGTAACGCTGCGTACCTGCAGTCGTTTGTGGCGTCTTTCCGTGTACAGTATAAACGAGCTTTGAGGAAGTCGACTTAATTTCCTTCTCCAGCTACAAAATAATCCGATTTAGATCAATTTGAAGACACAACAAGTTACATTCGTTTTGAACTGACTCCTTTCATCGAGGTAGAGTACAATTAAAGAGTCACATGGTATTTATATATATTTAATGGGAAAATTTAAGCCTATATGTTTCTATTCAATTTGTATCTTAATCAATGACATTTTGCCTTGATTCTAGTATAATGATGAATGATTGGTGTTATAGATTAACCCAATGAACGAGTGAATCTGTAGCGAATAATGATTGCCAAATTTATTGCATGTCTTCGTTAATTGGTTGTAAGTATTACACATGAGTACACTAGGCGCATTGGAGGTTATAGACAAACTGGTAGGTGTTGTTGACTTTCATCTGTATTCTGTAACATCGTTACCTTACGAAAGTTTTTCTTCATTTTCTTCTATTTTGGAACAGTAAATTAAGCTTTTCAAACAGTTATCGAGGTATTATGACGTCATCAAGCAATACTTCGCAGTTCAGACTCACCCTCCTACGTATATCCAAAGTCTTGACAAAGGAAAATGTCCAGGATTTGGCGTTTCTTTGTGAAGATATAAGTCCAGCCAGAAGAGAGCAGATTACCAACGCTAGAGAATTATTTGCTGCTCTGCAGAGTAATGACCTACTCAGCGAACGCAAGGTTAACGTACTTATCGATTGGTTGGACGAGCTTCGACTTTCAGAAGCGTCAAAGCTTCTGAAGGAATACAGAGCAAGATATCGTGAGTAGTAGGTGTATGTAATCTTTTGGCGTTTCACCATCTTTGTGACTGCGTGTTATTTATGTTTTACATGGCATTGCAATTCATGATATAAGTCGCTACATGATGCATTGATAAAAAAAACGCCAAAGTTTGTAACATAAATGTACCAAACGGTTCATTAAGTCTTCAAGGTTTTGGACATTCATTTCTTATTGCTGGATTCTACATATCAACTTAATTGTTCCATTAAAAAGTAACAGATCGCTCTAGTAGATTCTACATGCTTTGGCAAACTGTAAAACACTTTTATTTAGTTGAATTTGATTTATAATAGTACATATGCTCATATTGTCCGATTTTCATCAGATTTTATCACGAATGTTGTATGTGGTGCAAATTTCGTTTACAAAAAAAGGGGGCCGTGGGGGAATTTTCACTCCCTGAAACATTACGTCCAAAGAATTCTTATTTTAGGCTATATTAGGCTCACAAACGATAAACCAATGAAATCGAAAATATGAAAGTACTACAATTTCAGGAGTTAGAATATTTTCCACAGAAATTCATTCCTCTTTGTGACATGTGCTCGGTAGTGTAGAGTCGTTACTAGAGGACAAGAAATATCTCAAAATACAACAAATTACGAGTATTTCGCTCCCTGAGGACTACCAGGGCTTGAAATAATTTCTTTAAAACTTGAATTTCTCTTTACATGTACTGTGCTTAAAACACGATAAGAGAGAACAGGAATATATGATTAAAAACTTGAGCAACCGGGGACCAGGCCCCCTTTCCCTCAATATGGCTACTTAAAGCCCCACTAAGACTCTAAGATAATTCTCACAAAAGAAATGTAAAGTGTAATTCCTTTTTTTTCTACCAAGTATTTTTACTCTCAAAAACAGCTACAATGATCTAAAAGTGCTACTACCGCTTCTGTGAATCCTGCACTCCCAGCCAATAAAATAGTACAGTAATACTTATAAAGCAAGTTACCTACTTTGTTATTTTTGCCAATTAGTTACTACAAGTCGGTCTCGAAATCGACATTAAAGTTTCTCGCAATTTTGAATTTCATGTCAAATTAAAAAAAAAACAATGAATAAACGTTTGTCTTCCGAAAAGAAGGGTGGGTGAGGTGGAGTGGGGGAGGGAGTAGGACGGGTTCACTAGATTTCCTAAATTTCCCTGTGATATGCACTTAATAAAGGTGCGTTTTTGCACTCCCAAAATGTTTACTCCACCTAACTGTTTGCTTTTGAAATAAATATGTAAATGTACTGTGACTGTATCGTTGTTGTGTAATACGTACGAGTAATGCGGTAAGCAAAATGAAACTAAAAGGGAATTTCAGCGGTGTTATCAATGATTATTTACAATTTTATTTCCTACATTGCGTTAACGGTTAGGAATTTTCAATCGTTGTATTTCCTTGTTCACAGAGGACGCAGCTTCAGTTGAAAGATGTCCCGATCACGAGGACCAAACCATGCAGAACTTTTGTTTGTCTTGTGTCTCCAAAATCTGCCCGAACTGTCTTCATTCTGCGCATAATCCAAAGACGAAGTGTGAGGTCATTAAACTAAGTGAAATCTCAGATCAAGTATCTAAGCATCACCAGAATCTTATCCAAGAAATACAGGCAGCAGAAACAATCAGTTTATCTGCTAAGAATTTCTGGAAAGAAAAGAAAGATGCCCTCGGAAAAACAAGGCAAGATGCTCGAGCTACGATTAATAAGGATTTTTTTCTTCGTTTAGAAAACGCAGAAAAACTAAAACGAGATCTAACACAGGAAGTAGATCGAAAAGAGGTATCTGATCAAAAACAGCTGTTGGAAGACATACATGAGATCCAAATTCTTGACATTGAATTGGAACGTTTGGCAAAGTTGAAGAAAAAGAAAACAGAGACATCATCACATGATCTCCAAGAGATAATCGAAGGAATGAAGAAAATCAAATCTTTACGAAACCAGCTTGATCAGCAGTATGAAAACTTAAAGGTAAAACCTGTCGATCTCTTGTACAGGAAGCTACCCAATGATGGAGCATTCTGTAGCATTACAGACAGTACGCTGATAGGAAGTGTGCACTTGGGTAGGGCTCAGTTATTACATACATTTAATGAAAGAAAAACGAGTGGGGGCGTTCTGCTTATTTGTGTTGATCCTAGAGATACCAGTACGGAATACTGGAGACATCTGGAGAAGATTGATAATCACGATGATCCTGTAGTTATGTCGAATCTAGTCATGTATTATGATAGTGGATATCACCCATTATTTGCTGTAGGTAATACTGTATTCATTGTACATCCTCACCGAAATGGAGCTCTGTATGATTCTGTAATATCAGTCTCATCCTTGGTGATTAATGAGGTACCTGAAGGTTCCTGGATTACCAGTGTTACAGCACATCGTCTAAGCAGGAGTCCACACGATGCGTTTATCATCTCTACCAGCTGTGACCACTCTATTCGAGAGTACAATGTTTCCGGATCTGCTCTTAGAGTTATAGATACACGAGACTTTGTACGCTCTAATGATATATACAGAGTTGCTTACTATCGTAATTTATTTGCTATCATTGGTCGAACTCTTGATGACGTCATACTAATAGATGCTGATGGTACATTCAAGCAGTGTGGCACTTTAAGGCTTCCGTCAACCATGTCTGGTATGTTACCGATCAATATCATCTGGACTGGTGCTCAGTGGCTGGTATTGTACATCAGTGAGGGAGTAGAGAAAGAGTGGAAGGTGGTACACTATAAGGAGACTGGAGAGTTTGTCAAAGTGTATGATGAAGGAACATCATCTAATGAGACGGATGTTCCTGTTTGTGCCACTCGATGTGGGAACACTGGATGTCTTACTCTTGCTAATACCAATGTCCGAACATTTCAGTACTGAAAATAACTGTAATGAAATAGCTGCCGGTATGATATTTTCATTTTAACAACTAGATCCGTACCGTTCGATTATTGGTAAATGAGTTATTAGAAAAGATCTTTACAGTTATTAACTTGAACTGGCCTAAGGAATCATACATAATAGTCATTTGCACGTTATTTTCACAATTATTTAGATCATTTGATTTCTATTTTATTTTTAGATTTTGGTATCTTAAACTCTTAATTTATTGGTGATATTAGACCCATTTATTGATTTATTGATTTTTTGTTCTTTTATTGCCGTTGCTTTATTATTTATCTGCTTAAATCACGAACAAACCATTCCGCTGTAAAATTATGAACATAAGATGCAGCAATGGAAAAATGTATACCGTATCTCAGCAGAGAAATAAGCTATCGATGTTGTTTCTTTTATTTTTCTGCAATTGTATGATACCTTTTTACAGACTTTATCCATTTCACGTTGTTCACTGTAAGGTGTAGCAAATATTATTATCAAACTATCTTTCTATATCTGTGTAGATTATTATTCCATATCGCTCAACATTCGTTTTTAATTATTTAAGAAACCTTTTGATTTTTTAACTATAGAGTTTGTTTAAGTATCAATTAAAGATGTTTTTCTATCTTTCAATCTGTGTGTTTAATTCTAAATTGCAAGCTGTTTAATTGTATACAGGGTATATTTCTCTGGTCTATCTATTGTAACTCTTATTGTAACGCAGTGAAATGGAGGAATAGCGATAATGCCTAGTACTAGAAGAGCTGTTATGTCATAGAGCCAAGCTAAATTTGTAGTTATTTTTGCAGATGTTTTATTTTAAATTGTTTGAGACACCACAGTAGGCCTAGCTGCTTATTTATGATTATGTGTCTTCTTTTGTACACAGACTGTCGTCTTTTATATTCTTTCTTATTCATGCCCCTTATAATCTTTGAAATAGTCACATATTCAGAACAATACGTACGTCAACAATTGATTCATCAAAAGAAAAATCTTGTTTGATCCCCTTCCAAATACGTTTAATAACATCCCAGTATTATCAACGTTCCTCTGATTATCCTCTGTCAGACGTTGAGAGAATAAATTGCCCCAGTTAATTAAAAAAGATAAAAATTAATTAACAATTACTGAATTTTGTTTACCGAAAACCATTACATTAAACGTAGAGACAGAACCATGTTCATATATTTTGAAAGAACATGGTGGCTTTCCTGTTTATATTATATATTGTTATTATTATTGCTATTTTTGTTGTAAGTTGCGATGTAAGTCTAAGAGTAACGAACAAATAAAGTTGACAGAGGTAATGTAATTGTTATATCTGGAGTTTATTTTAACTCTCTCTCTGATTCATAATGACAAATCACCACAGAACTTGCCGGATCAACCCAAAATATACCGCTACATCCTTGTAATTAGGCATTCTTGTTTTCTTTTAGGAGACCTGAAACACTGTAACAACAGCGAATAAACGTTCAAGGATAGAGTAGCAAACCATTTCTAATGGTGATAGAGATACATAAGATGACACAAATCACAACACAACTACCACAAATATGTTTACATATAGATATAGGCCAGCCAGATAACACAGTTTTAATACTCCTTGACAGAGAAAACTGAAGTCTGTAACAAAATAGAAATATGACCACATCGAACCAAACCTGTCTGAAGTTTTACCGGTTCAAATATAAATATGATCACATCGAACCAAACCTGTCTAGAGTTTTACCGGTTCAAATATTCATATGACCACATCGAACCAAAACTGTTTGTAGGTTTTACAGGTTCAAATATAATATGACCACATCGAACCAAAACTGTTTAAAGTTTTTACATGTTCAAGTATAATATGACCACATCGAACCAAAACTGTTTGAAGTGTTACCGGTTCTCTTTGTTAATTACAACAATACACTGATTGTCGATTGTTGTAGAGATGGGGTTTCGCCAATATTCAATCTTACACATGTCCTTATATTGCTGATATTAACGTTCATACTGTGTACAAACATATTAAAAAGATTAAAGAAAGGAAGAGGTATAAATAAGAGGAATATAATATTTCAAATAAGCAAATCAAGAAGACTACGTCAAAAGGGTGATACCTAAGGATAAAGTACCACAGGACAGTAAAATTATAACATCGTTGAACACGTCATCAAGAAATATAAAATCATAAAATTAGTATAACTCCGCGAAGTGGTAGGTTCAGGCAGCCTTCTTCTGCTACCAAAACTCGCTCTCTTTTACCTTTCATTCCTCAGGATATTAAAATTCATAATATTAATTTAAACGTTAGGTTGCCTTTCTTGCCTTTGCTGTACAGCCTGCTGCTTTCCATGTTTTATTTCTTATTAGTTTTACTTCTTATTCTTTTATGTTTCATCGACTCCGAGAACTGTAGTTTCCTTTAAAGGATTAATAAAGTTATTCTTACTCTTATTCCTACTTTAAATAAGAAATATGGTAACGAACACTGTGTCGACATCACGTATCGTGAACTGGTCAGTATAAGAGGGACATAAAATTAATCAACAATATCGTGGTAGGGATGCCTGTTATGAACAACGCCCTAAACAGATATGGACTCCACTTTGGAAATGTTGTTAAATTGTTTAATGCCTCTTGGTATAAATAAATTACTCGAGATGTTTCATCAATATCAATACTTATTACATCAGTAAGACCGTTTCATATATTATTTTCTTTTATATTTCAGGAATATTGAGGAATATATTGTGTTTGCCTCTAAACTTCACGTGCCACAATTTTGTGAAATGCAGACACCAAAAGTCCCCTTTCTCATAAAATGAGAAGTGCCCCTGTTTGGTTAAAAAAGAGATTAGGTTTTGTATGCAATTAAGCAGTATCCATGATGTGGAATTGAATAAGTGTCCCTTTAGTGAAAACAATAAATTAAATTAAATTATTAAGCGCCTCTTTTTTTTAAAAAAACATTAACAAATACTGAAATATGTGGTACGGAGTACACAAAGTATACATTTTGTCGAAAGATTTTGAGGTAACGTTTTGGTTTATCCTTCAAGTAAAAGTCAGGTGTCCCAAGCACTCATCCTTGAAGTATACGTCACCAGCCAGCGAGAGAGCCCTCCACTGTCGCTGCTGTCCCGAGGAGGTAGGAGCACAAAAGAAGTGTTTCTGTTTTTGCTTTCTGATGATGTGATCTGATGACGTAGAAGATCATGGCATTTACGCTTCCAAGTCGCCAACCACGATAAAACATTCAGATTTGACCATGGAATGCAGAGAATGTTAAATTAGTATTTTTACTCTCTTACACTCAAAATGCAAGAAGAAATATCAATCAATCAACGATTGCAACTTGCGTGCTAATATTCATAGAACGTCGCTTTTGTTGGATTTTGTATAGGCGCTTTGAAGCTCTTTCATCGCGTTCAGGTATTTTCTTTGTAGGCTACTTCAACAGCGTGTATGACGTGTGCTCTAAAATAGATAAGGTGTTATGATTAACATTATTCTAGCTGAAATTTGCACCAGTTGGTGTATACGCCGATGATGTTTATTTTGTGCGATTTTCGTGTTTCGGGTCACAGCACGCAAACAATAGTCAACACGCTTTGCATTGTGGGTTTTTACAGGGCGCTGCCTCTACTATACTGTGGACATATGTAACGCCGCGTACCTGTAGTCGTTTGTGTCGTCTTTCGTGTATAAACGAGCTTTGAGGAAGTCGGTTTAATCTCCTTTTCCAGCTACATAAAAATCCGATTTAGATCAATTTGAAGACACAACAAGTTACATGCGTTTTGATCTGACTACTTTCATCGAGGTAGAGTTACAATTAAATAGTCACATGGTATTTATATATATGTAAGGGTAAATTTAAGCCTATATGTTTCTATTCAATTTGTATCTTAATCTATGACATTATGCCTTGACTCTACTATAATAATGCATGATTGGTGTTATAGATTAACCAATGAACGAGTGAATCTGCAGCGAATAAAGGATGCCAAATATATCGCGTGTCTTCGTTAGTTGGTCGTAAGTATTACACATGAGTATACAGTATGATGG